>NC_056728.1:1143806827-1143984327 GCF_019279795.1 Protopterus annectens | reverse complement strand
ATCTATAGATCTATATGTATATATCTCTCTCTCTATATATATATATATATATATATATATATATATATATATATCTATATATATATATATATATATATATATATATCTATATATCTATATATATTTATATACATTTTTATATATTTAATGTCTCTATAAATATATATATATATATATATATATATATATATATATATATATATATATATATATATTTATATATATCTATATGGATTCACTTCAGAAGCTCGAAATACTGAAATATCGAAATTCGGTATTTCAAGCCCATAAAGTAGATTCGTGAAAAGAATGAAACCTCAGCAGCGCGAAATTCAAAACCTCGCACACCGGAGGTTTTGAATTGGTGCTTTTGGTGTTTCGCTGTGTTTATGGATTCAGGTAAGTGTTGATGTGTTAAGGGTTTTGGGTAGGGGCTGTGGTGTATGCTAGTGTGTTTTGTTGTTGTGATGTGTGTGTGCAAGGAAAATGTTGCTTGTGTGGGGGCATTTTGTGTGTTTTTGTATGTAGTGCGACCTCGGAGTTAAAATATTTAAGTAGGGGGGGTGTGGGGGTTGCAGGGGGGTTTGCCTCCCCTTCTTTTTATGTAGGGCAGAGCTTGTGTTTGTGTGTGGGGAGGAAGGTGTATGTTTGTGTGAAGTAGAAGCGCTAATTCAAAATCTCCGGGATGCGAGATTTTGAATTTCACGCTTCTGAGATTTCGTTCTTTTAAGGTTTCTACTTTATAACCTCAACATACTGAATTTCGATATTTCAGTATTTTGAGGATGTAAAGTGAATCCATATGCTTGGATGCCTTCTAAGTAACATGAAACATGACCCATTAGGCCCTGTGGAATTGCTACTTAACTGCGCCTCCCAAACAACTCATGCCATGCACATGAGCAGCAGCATAACAGTCGTCCTTCTGCTCAAAAGGTGAGTAATCCTAATGCCCTTGAGAAACTAATTACCCAATAAGTCTCACACTAGTGGAAAATGCAAAGAAAGAAAGAATGGAGATGGAACATATCGATCCAGACAGACTCCTCACACACTGGACACAAATTAGTTTGGGGTGATAGGGGGGGTCACCAACATGGTCAACATGGTGGACTTATGAGAAAGGCCACCGAGAAAAGCAAATGGTCTGCCGGACAAAATGGTCACTGGCTTAGGCATTTGGCACACAAAGGTATTTGACACAATATCCTGACAGGCAGAGCTGACAAACTCCAAACCATGGCACCCTGCCTATATGTCACCTGTGGGTGGATGGGACCCTGCAAGTTAAAGTGGGGGGGAAGTTAAAATTGGGGCAATCTGCCCTACCCTCAGGGATCACTCCTTGTACCACTCCTTTTTAGCATTTACTTCTGTGAAGTCAAGGTCAATGTCAGTGGTCTTTGACTGACTAAATTTGCAGATGATTGCAAATTAGGAGCAGTCATTGAATCTCACACTGACACAAATGTTCTCCCAAGAAGTGTTGACACAGACAAGCAATTGGTATCAGAGCCATGGACTAAAACTAAATGTCAAGAAATGCATAATAGTATTCCTGCCTTTCCTGTAAGTAGTCTAGTCCAGATACAGATTTGCTGCATCCAGGACTGTTTTGTAATTTTTTGAGCCCCCAAGCCTTTCTGTGTTGGAGGGAAGCCATCTAGCTTATCAATGGGAGTGGTAAGGGCTAGGTTAACTTATCTTAAAAAATAAATAAATAAATAAATATTTATGCATCGCCGCTTATCTAGGGTTAAACTATTCCAGGTGCCATAAAGTCTGTTCTTCACATTTTCCCTTAGAACTAGCCAGTTTTTGTAGTTTTAGCAGTCAAATCTGTTTCTTTGAGCTCAGCACTTGTTCATAACTCGTAAGCACTAAATAAGCTACAGATTACTACAGCACTCAACTTTTCCCCACTTATCTAGAGGAAAACAGTTTTTAGTACTTACTAAATGAGCACCTATCCAGGAATGTCTAAGGGTTAGCTCCTGGTGTTTTCTCCTGCCTACCATATGAATCTGGGTATCTTGGGGCAATGCAGCAATTGCCTCATGTACACAGACAACCCTCTCCTCCTACCACCCAACACTTCAACCTGTGAGAGATGCACTTATATAGAAGCAAAGCTCTCTTCACCCAAGACTGGACTAGTCAGTCAAGAGGAGAAGGTAAACCCCTGCACCACACCACATTCATCACGTAGTCCCTTAAAACCTACACCACCAAAACACACACATAAACACAAAACACACACCTACATTCGCGGAGGCTCTCAATAAAAATCTGCCCAAGCAACAGGGACTTCTAAAGCAGAAACACAAGCAACCTCCAACCCCCCCCCCCCAACACAACCCAAATGACACATAGCCCATAAACTCAGTGTGCCACTCAACCACAGCCCGTAAGCATAACAACGTACCCAACACTCTAGTCATAGGTGACTCTATAGTCGAGCACACTGATGTTCCATTTACCAGGTTAAACAAGGAGAAAGTTACTGTCAGCTGCCTGTTGGGTGCCACGATCCGTCACATAACACACACCCTCAGGTCACTCCACAACAAGTACAAATATGACTCTGTCATTGTCCATATTGGTGTGAATGACCTGAGACGTACCTCTCTGGACTACATGAAAAGAGACCTGGAGGGGCTGTCTGATCTTGTAGCCCAGACAGGTATGACCCTAGCCCTAAGTAGCATCCTGCCATCACCCAGAATGATACCATAGTACAAGGACAAAATGATTGACTTCAACAATTAACTAAGCTTCTGGTGTCATTCTAAGGGGATCCAGTATCTGTCTGCCTGGGATGACATGATCGACAAACCACGATGCTTTGCCAGAGGTGGCCTGCACCTGTTGCCCTTGGGATTCAGGATACTGGCTAAGGCTCTTGTCACCCCTATAGTGCCTTTTTTAGACAAGGTTCAAATGACAAATTCACCAGCATAACAGGTACAAGCAAGCAAAATCTGAGGGTAATGCTACTCAGTGCTAGAAGTCTAAACCTCAAAATGCACTCACTCGAGGCACTCCTTAAAATGGAGAACATAGACACCTGTGCAGTGACCTGATTCAAGGCTCCAGAGAGCACCCCTGCATTGCCAGGCTATAATTCATACCACACCTTTCGGCCACCTAACCTGGACCAAAACACTAAAGACTGAGGCATGTCCATATTCATTAAGGATATCCACACCTTCAGGCTAGTTGCTCAGCATAATGCATCCAAGATTATCCAAGTACAACTAACTCTGGGCAAGGCTGCAATCCAAATTATAGCTTGCTACAGATCCCCCATGATGCCCCAGGATTCCCACTCCTCCTTTCTTGATACACAGGAAAATATTAGGGTACAACCTAACACCCTAATAATGGTCGATTTCAACTACCCCACCATTAACTGGGAAAAACTACTCGTACCAACTCATTTGCTCAACATTTTCTGGAATTCATAAATTCCAATGCCTTGGATATACTTATTCACACCCCCACCAGGGGCAGCAGTATCCTAGACCTGGTCATTACCAACATGGGCAACCGGTGTTCCACACTAGAGATCAGTTCCTCGTTGGTCAGATCCGACCACAAGCTAATCACCCTAGACATCCACATACCGCCCCCACCCCCCATTAGGGAAACCACGGTAAAAAGGGTCTCCAATGCCAACTTCACGCTTCTTAAGACAGAAGTGGCAAACTTCATGACGCCCACGCAGACGGACAATAGAGGTACAACTGCTGACTTCTACACAAATGCACTTTATAAGCACTTACACGAGTGCATGGATTGTGCAATCCCTAACAGAACCAAGATGCTATCCTCCAAAAAAAGGAAGCCAATCTGGTGGTCCCCTACCATAAACAAACTTTACAACAGAAGAAAGAAACTGTTGCAAAAAAGAGTAAAATCCCATGATTGGAGGAACTCCATGGCCAGCCTCAGTAAAAAGCTGAGATCTCTTAAAAAATCATCCAAAGCTAGTTACAAAAACAAAATTGCCACTGATTCTAAAGACAACCAGAAAGCATTCTGTAGCTATGTCAAGAATCTCAGTGGCCACACTCAGATCTGCTCTGAGTTACAGCACAATGGCACTAAATATACAGAACCAACTGATATTGCCAACATCCTGGCAGGTTCAGCGCTAACTTTACCCCCCCACCCCCCACCCCCACCCCACCCCCTAAAGGGCACATCTCTATACCGGAAGAATGCAGAGTTCCTGTAATCACGGCTGCACAGGTAAAAAAACACACTCTCCAAAGTCAAGAACACAGCATCCATGGGACCTGACAACATCCCAGGCTGCATTCTACATGAGCTACAGAATGAACTGCCACCCCACCTAAGTACCATGATCAATCATAGCCTCACCTCAGGCTTTGTGCCCACTGAATAGCACACAGTGACTGTTATCCCACTCCACAAAGGGAAGCCACCACGGACCCCAGGAACTACCTAATTTGTCTGATGAGCCTGGTCTGCAAGGCTGTGGAATATATCATCATGGAATGACATTGGTAATCTCCAAACTCTGGACCCCACCCAGTTCGGGTTGTAAAAGGCAGATCATGTCTCCTAAACCTGATGGACTTCTTTGAAGCAGTCATCAAAGCCGTAGATGAGGGTAAGGTGGTTCACACAGCCTATATAGATCTCGTCAAGGCTTTTGACACCATTCCCCCACTCTGGAATTATAGATAAACTCACTAAACTAGGTATAAATCCCTATGTCACAAGATGGGTTGCCAACTGGCTCACTGACAGAACCTACACTGTGAAAGTAGCAGACTCTAAATCCGACTTCAGACCAGTGACAAGTGGAGTACCACAGGGTCCAGTCCTGGGTCCTGTCCTGTTTGCTATCTACTTCTGTGAAGTACAGACCAACACAGAAGGTCTTTGGCTAATGACGTTTGCAGATGACTGCAAACTAGGAGCCATAATCGAAACTCCTAACGATGTGGACATCCTACAAAAGGACCTCACTGAGACAGATGCCTGGTGTCAAAGCCATGGCCTTAAGCTCAGTGCCAAAAAGTGCATTGTCATCCCTTTTCATAGGTTCATAGGTTGGTATTAGGCTATCAGCCCTAGGGCCTATACAAGTCTAGCCATAACAATTCCCTGGCTATTTCTTCCCACATTATTTACTTTCCTGGACCCCTGTCTAGCAGGGTGACTGACGTGATCCCTGGGGTGAATTTCCTTTCTCCCATCAAATCGTCAAGGTTCCTCTTGAAGAGGTCCAAAGAGACACTCTGCTTGACATGTATGGGCAATCTATTCCAGAGTCTGGGGAGTCTCTGGGTCAGGAACCTATCCCTCCAGCATGTTTTGTTTATTGTGATGACAACGTTTAGATCCCTGGAGTGTGTAGCTCTGAGGGTTTGGGATTTCTTTAAGTGTAGCATGTCCAACAGCTCTGGGTTTGACATGGCCTTGTATGTTAAGCAGAGATCGCCTCTGAGTAGACGATATGCAGCAGAGTATAGCTGGAGTTTTTTAAGGCTGTCAGCGTAGGGCATCTGCTTTAGGCCTGTGATTCTTTTAGTGAGGTATTTCTGAGGCCTTTCCAGTTGTTGCAGATGTCTTGAGAGGTACATACCACATGGGGCATTGTATTCTATAATGGGTCTAATGAGGGATGAGTACAGTGGGACAATGACCTCCTTTTTTCTGGATGAAAAGCCCTTTGTGATGAGGTGTGCCACATAGAAGGATTTCCTGACTGTTGTGGTGATGTGGTTATCGAAGGTGAGACCACTGTTCACCTGTGTCCCTAAGTCTCTTATCACACTTTCTGTGTTTAGTGTACTGCCACCTATATGGTAATTCATGGATACATGTTTTTTCCCAAAGGGGATAACAATACATTTCTTGGCATTGAGCTTGAGCCCATGGCTCTGGCACCAAGCATCTGTTTCTGTAAGGCCCTTTTGTAGAGTATCCACATCATTTGGGATTCAATAATGGCTCCCAGTTTGCAGTCATCTGCAAACTTTGTTAGCCAGAGTCCCTTAGTGTTGACCTGTACTTCAGAGAAGTAGATGCCAAACAAGAGCGACCCCAGGACTGAACCCTGAGGTACTCCACTTGTCACTTGTCTGGAGCTGGATTTGGAGTCTGCTACTTTTACAGTGTGGGTTCTATCACTAAGCCATTTAGCAACCCATTGGGTGACATAGGGATTAATGCCCAACTTAGTAAGTTTATCTATGATTCCAGAGTGGAGGATGGTGTCAAAGGCCTTGGCAAGGTCTAGATAGGCTGTGTGGACCACCTTACCCTTATCCATGGCTCTGGAGACTGATTCAAAGAAGTCAGTCAGGTTCAGGAGACAAGATCGGCCCTTCACAAACCCAAACTGGGTGGGGTCCAGTGTTTGAAGGTTGCCAATGTCTTTGTTTATAAGTTCCATGATAATACGCTCCATGGCCTTGCAGATAAGGCTTGTCAGACTGATGGGACGGTAGTTTCCAGGATCCAAGGTGGATCCCCCCTTGTGGATTGGGATAACTGTAGCTCTGCGCCACTCAGTGGGCATGAAACCTGAGGTGAGGCTATGATTAAACATGACACTTAGGTGAGGTGCCAGTTCATATTGTAGTTCATGTAGTACACAGCCTGGGATGTCGTCTGGTCCCATGGATGCTGTATTCTTGGCTTTAGAGAGTGCGTTTTGTACCTGTGTGGCCGTTATTACTGGAATTTGGCAATCTTCCGGTATTGAGATGGGCCATTTAGGGGGTGAGAGGGGGGTGAAGTTGGCACTGAATCGATCTGACAGGATATTGGCAATATCCTTCTGATCAGTATATTTAATGCCATTCTGTTTTAGCTCAGAGCAGATCTGAGCATTGCCATTTAGATTCTTGACATAGTTATAGAATGCTTTGTGGTTGTCTTTGGAATCTTTGGCAATTTTATTTTCGTAACTAGCTTTGGAGGATTTTATGAGGCATCTCAGTTTCTTACTGAGGCTAGTAAGGGAGTTTTTTGCATCCTGGGATTTTCCGCTTTTCTGCAAAAGTTTCTTCCTTTTGTTGTAAAGTTTGTCTATGGCAGGGGACCACCAGATTGGCTTCCTTTTTTTGGATGAGAGCATTTTGGTTCTATTTGGGATGGCACGATTCATGCATGAGTGGATGTGCTCGTACAGTGCCTTAGTGTAGGATTCAACAGTTGAACTTTCAGTTCCCGTCTGCATGGGTGTCATGAAGTTTGTCACTTCTGACTTGAGTAGCATGAAGTTGGCTTTGGAGAAGTTTTTATGGTGGTTTCTTTACTGGGGGGGGGGTGGGGGAGGGATGTGGATGTTAAGGGTGATTAGCTTATGGTCAGACCTGACTAACGAGGGGGTGACCATAGGTATGGAGCATTGATTTACCATGTTGGTAATAACCAGGTCTAGGATATTGGAGCCCCTGGTGGGACTATGGATTAGTTGATCCAGGGCGTTGGAATTTATGAATTCCAAGAACCGTTGCGCAAAGGTGTTGGGACATGAGTAGTTTTCCCAGTTAATGGCAGGGTAGTTAAAATCACCCAGTATTAGGGTGTTTGGTTGTATCTTAATATTTTCCAGTATTTTTAGAAAGGTGTAGTGAGAATCTTGGGGTATGGTGGGGGATCTGTAGCAAGCTACAATTTGGATTGCAGTCTTACCTAGTGTTAGTTGCACTTGGAGAATTTCAGACACATTGTGTTGGCCAACTAGCCTGGTGGTGTGAATATCCTTGGTGAATATTGACACTCCTCCACCTTTAGTGTTTCGGGCCTGGTTTGGTGGCCGAAAAGTGTGGTAAGAGTTGTAGCCTGGTATTGCAGGGGTGCTGTCTGGAGCCTTGAACCAGGTCTCAGTTACTGCACAGATATAGATGTTCTCCATTTTTAGGAGTGCCTCGAGAGAGTTCATTTTGACGTTTAGACTTCTAGCATCGAGTAGCATTACCTTCAGATTTTGCATGCTTGTACCTGTTACGGTGGTGGTTTTGTCCTTTGAAGTTTACCTAAAAAAGGCACTATAGGGGTGGCAAGAGCCGTAGCCAGTAACCTGAATCCCAGGGGCGACAGGTGCAGACCATCTCTGGCAAAGCATCGTGGTCCGTCAGTCATGTCATCCCAGGCAGACAGATACTGGATCCCCTTTGAATGACACCATAAGCTTAGCCAATTGTTGAAGTCAATCATTTTATCCTTGTATTGTGGTATCATTCTGGGCGAAGGCAGGATGCTACTCAGGGCTAGGGTCATACCTGCCTGGGCCACATGATCCGAGAGCTCTTCCATGTCTCTTTTCATGTAGTCCAGGGAGGTACGTCTCAAGTCATTCACTCCAACATGGACAATGACAGTCATATTTGTACTTGTTGTGGAGTGACTTGAGTGCATGCATTATGTGGCAGATCCTGGCACCCGACAGGCAGCTGACTGTAATTTTCTCCTTATTCAACCTGGTGAGAGGGACATCAGTGTGCCGGACTATAGAGTCACCTATGACTAAAGTGTTAGGTACATTGTCTTGCCTTAGGGGCTGTTGCTGGTTGGCACACTGGTGTTGTGAACTATGTGACACATTGGTTGTGATTGGTGTTTGTTTGCGTTTCAGCTTCAGAGGTCTTTGTTGCTTGGACAGGTTACAGTTAAGGGCCTCTGCATATGTGGATTTAGTGTTGCTATATGTGGGTGTTGGTGGTGCGGGTTTAGAAGGGCTATGTGTTGCTTGAGGTGTAGTGTGAGTGTTAACCTTCTCCTCTTGACTGTTTAGCACAATCTTGGGTGGAGAGAGCTTTGCTTCCATTTTGGCTATGTAAGTGCATCTCTCACAGGTTGTAGTGTTGGGTGGTAGGAGGAGATTTTGGTAAAAACTTTGTACCCGTGAACTACCACATGGGCAGTAGTCTACTTAACACAGAAATTGTGATAAGATACCTTGGGACACAGTTGGACAGTATTCTCTCCTTTGATAATCACATTGCCACAGTAGTCAGGAAATCCTTCTACATGGCACACCTCATCACAAAAGGTTTCTCATCCAGAAAAAGAGGTCATTGTTCCCCTCTACTTGTCACTCATTAGACCCGTTATAGAATACAGCGCCCCTTTTGGTATGTACCTCACGACATCTACAACAAGTCAAGCCAAGTAAGCTCACTGGACATAAGTGTCCCCTTTAAGGGAGTGATATGGGACCACTGTTAATTAGCTGATTTGCTCTGAGGCCCACAGTAGTTAAGTGAAGGTTGAAGGAATCAAGTCTTGGACTGCAGGAAGCAGCTTGTTTAACAGCTCAATGCCTTAATCCTCTGCTGTAACTGCCAGATTGAATGCACACCTCAGCAAATATATGTCATGTCAGAACCGTCTGCAGAATGGGTATTTATGTATTACTTCCTGTAGTAAACTGTTTTACGTGGACTTTTTCCTTGTTTCTTTAGCCAGTGCTTAATAATACATTTCTTTAAATTAAAATTGAGTTCACAGAACTTGCACTTTTATATGCTTTTCAGTTATCTCTTGGATGCTTTAATTAAAACAATATTCACAGTAGTTCATTCTGTATATCATTGTGTAATATTACATTTTCATTGAGGATATCTGAATTGTAAAAAGTAGTATTGTTATGGCTGTGCTGCTGCTTGAATTTTCATTCATTCATTCATTCATTCATTCATTCATTCATTTATTTATTTATTTTTACAGCTCTTATGTTTGAATACAGACATGGCATTCCTGTACTAAACCTTGTGCTACCTTCCCGAGGTGAACGGTGTCAGTTTACTGTAAAACCCTTGCTTATGACAGTCGGAGACTTTCTTAAGGACATTCAGAATGAGGATAAGGGAATCGACAGAGCAGGAATCTTTCATGAAGGTACTTTTTGTTTTTAAAATAAATTGAGGAGTTGTATTACCAGCAGGGTAACATTAAGCTAATTTTGCAAACATTGTTTGCTGCAGTTATTTTATTTTTATTTATTTTTTTATGACTTGCCACACACTTCAGTTATAGCAGAAATGAATTTCCATTCACATCAGAGGGTAACATTTCATGCATCAGTCATGTATAAAAATGTCAAGTCTTGACTCCCAAAGAAGGGGTAAATATTTTACAGACTATTTTAGGACTGTATTCCAAAACAGTTCATGCTGAAGGAAAGGAACTCCCCTATAAATGCAAGTCTTTGAAGAGTGGCTACAGTTTTGTTTAGAAGGTACAAGTATGCTGCATTCAGATGAGCTGCTGTAAACTGTTGCAGCAGTGTTTTTACACATGAACTCAAGTCAGAAGTTACAAACTTCATGACACCTATGTTTATCCAGCCTAAGGTCCAGTCCCAGCGAGACTAGATAAGAGGGGGGGAGACTGCTGTACATATTTTGCATGTGCACACAATGCTTTCCTATCTGGCACCCTAAGTTTCACACAGGAGTCTGTTGTTTGCTGTTTGAAAGTTTGTAGCACTTTTCCTTGTGTATTGCAGAAGTATATGTCGTCTCACCCCAGTACACACTAAGCTGTAATGTATCCCCTTTATCTCACTTAGTGTTCCATCTTGTGAGCATGTGTTATCACATGCATCTAAGTATCACATCATTAGTCCTCCTAATTGTCCTCCCAACAATATTGTACTTTGATGTCATGTAGCTCATAACTTTTGCACTACTTTATTCACAAAAGATTGACAGTGTCTCAAAGTACAATCCCCTTCTGCTCCATATCATATGTTTACAAAGTTCCAGCACTGTGATCCATGATTGCATGTTCCCTTTAATACTTTCCCTGTATGCATATGGTCCCCAGTATATAGTGAGGTGCCTTGCGTATGGAAATGGATTCATTTAAACTATTTTCCATGTGACTGCAATACAGATAACTGGCACAACTTGCTGACACAAGACATAATCCATGGGGGATCACACAGTGTGGGCATGCTAAGAATACTGCTTATGGTCTCCACATATTTACATAATTTTCTTCAAAGTTGATGGAGTCTTACCAGTGTCTTTTAATATTTTTGTTTTATGGTGGTATTCATGAGTTGGTGCATCTGTGCCTCCTTGTTAGACCACATTCTCCACTTCGCTTTGATATTTTGAAATCCACCCTTAACTGCAGAAGCAGTTATTTTAAAAACTTTCTGAATATTTTCCTTTTATATTTTATGAAGCCTTGAAGCCTTGTGTTCCATTCACAACAGAAAACACTTGGATTCTGTTAATAAGTGAACGACAATTTTTCCACAGAATCAATAATGTATACTTAATTCATCCCCTTCATTAGTATTCTGGAAGTGTGTACTGTGACTTCCACTGATGATGATATGAGCTGTTTGATAAAATCAAGTTATGTCCTCATAGTTCAAACAAACATTCGTATCTCTTCAACAGTGCCATTAAAAGAAGTGTAAATTGCAAATCATTCAGCTTAAATTAATCAATACAGTGAAACCTTTCATTAGATTCTACATCTTGAACTGGATTTTGTAAGTCACAATGAACACAGTAAGTATTAACTTTTTGTAATGTTTTGTAAATAACTTGTGCACTTGGGTTGCTCATCTTGTAAGCTTTAAATTGAACTTGTTCAGTTAGTTGTATATAGTATAGGTTGACAATTAATGTAAATATGAACAGACAACACTAGACACTTAGAGGCATCACTAGGCTGATCATAATGACACATGTTGGAATTAGAGACACCTGCATCATGACCAATTTCGGAAAGAAAAAAAAAACAGCCTCTAAAATATTGCTGTTAGATCTGCGTCAGCCATTGGAATGTACATAACATCTGTCAGATGTTCAGTATTCTGTTTTATCCCAATACAAGAAAAAAGGTATGTATTATGGCTAGATTATGTAATGGCTTCCTTTGGAACTGTGGCAACATCAATCTTATAAAGAAAATTATAAAAAGTATGTGCTGCAGTCAACTATATAATTTTTAAGTGCAACTGCCTAGCAGGAAGGATTAACAGTTTTTTGTTCTCAGTTCGTTATCCTAGTTGATGTAATGTAACACACTTAAGTATCAACCTCCTAAAACCCATAAACAGAAATCCTAGATGAAGAATGTTCTATTTGTTTTGCTATTAAATATTTTAAGTACTGTTTGTTTTCTTTTCTGGAGCAGGTCTGAATGGACATGCTGATTCGCTAAGCAGGTAACTGCTCAGCTTTTTAAAAGATTCCTGCTGTTGTACAAGTATCTGGTTGCCTGCCAGGTAACATTTAATTTAAATAATGGGTAAATTAGCTAACATTTTGATTGTCATTATTGGAGGAAAAGGCAGTATTGCAGTATTATAAATGTTTAATATATAGTATGACTTCCAATAATTTTGTGAACAGTGATAGTAGTCTTTGTCAGACATTTAGTAATTTTTGTTGTTTTGGAGTCTGAAATTGAGAACTTAAGGGAAATTATGACAGATGAGAATTCTGAAGTGTT
This sequence comes from Protopterus annectens, assembly GCF_019279795.1. Taxonomy (NCBI): domain Eukaryota; kingdom Metazoa; phylum Chordata; order Ceratodontiformes; family Protopteridae; genus Protopterus; species Protopterus annectens. Next base: position 1,143,971,859 of record NC_056728.1, on the reverse strand, counting down.
ACATGGATATTGATAAAAATGAGCCAAGTTCTAATGATAGGTGTACATCAGATGGGAGTACTGACACAGAGACTTGTTATAGTTTGCATAGTGGTTTAGTGGAAGATGAAACATAGTAGTCAACAGCGATTTATAAGTTTTGGGACACAAACTGACAGCAGTTTAGCTCCTAGGATAACAAATGGAGAAATATTTTTATTGATAGGACTGAGTCTACAGAACGTTGTAATCAATATGTTGAGCACTTTAGGGAAAGGACAGTTATACTAGGAAAAGGTAAGCAGTGATAGTGAAAGTAGTGAGAGCATAGAGTGTGTTACAGCTATAAGTAAAAAGATTAAGAGGAGAACAGTGGGAGGGAATTTTAGGATTAATTTAGAAGTGGTTCCTTCAGAACCTGAGCCAATAGAGGGTGTCTTGTGATGGTGATTCAGTGACATAAAAGTATATTAGACCTTTAAGTAGTCTTGGCAGGGAAGAAATCACCATTTCATATCACGGTGGTTGTAAATTGCAAGACATTCTTGTGAAATTAAAAAAAATTGTTGGAATGTAAAAAATGTATGAGTCAGTAATTATATACATGTGGGTGTTAATGATTTATAGGGCACCCCGTTGTGCCATACATATAATTTGGTTCAAGATATCCTGGACATTTGTTGCAAGTTTAGAGTTAATTTGTGTATTTCAGAAATGTTATCCTCTCCTTCACTCCCTGATTATCAGTTTTCCAAAGCATTTCAGTTTAATAAATGACTGTATAAATTTCGCACTAAAAATGACTTGGATGAAGCGTGTAATTGGCAAGACTTCCAAGAAGAACATTTTTTTTTTTTTTATGAAGCTAGGTTTCATTTAAGTTTTATGGTGGTAGTTTGTTGAGTAAAAGTATAAAGATTTAGTGGAACATTTTTTTGGACTTCAATCACATAGCACAATCAGAAAAGATAAGGGGAGGTAGAGAGATTAGTAAAAATTTATTATGCAAATGCTTGGTATTTTAATAAAAAAGGATGACCTTCAGTTAATTTGTAAGGTTATTAATTATGATATATGAAATTGTACAGATGTATTTTCCTGGATACAAATTGTATGACTGAGAGAAAAAAAAGGAATGGAAGTGGTGTAAGAAGTTTTGTTGCATCTTGGATATGTGCTAGAGTTCTATTTGCTAACTGTAGTAGGGAAATTCTATTACTAGTTATTTGATACAATACTCCAGTGCATTTGATACGTTTTAAGAGTCTAATGTTATTTAGAATGGAATAGTACTATTTTATTGACAAAATAAGTAAATATTTAGATTATGACAATTTAATTTTGTTGGGTAGTTTTTAACTTTTGTAATATCAACTGGAGAGATGGGACATCCTGTGTCTAGCCTAAAAGAAGAATTTATGGATCTTTATACACTACATAATTTATCTAAATTTCCCTACAACGGCAGAAACTATTCTTGATTTATTATTTACAAATATATTAGAATAGTGAGTTTAAAACAACTCTGCCCCTTAGGTAGTTCATAATGTAGTGCCTTTGACTTTGCAGCAATCACAAATTCACATTTAAAACATCAAGCAGAGATTATTTTTGATAAAACCGTATAACTGAGCTCATACACTCATTAGAGCTATCTGTGAAAAGTCTTGATGATTTAGTTAGTATGTGGATTACTGGTGAAAGCATGTGCTGCAAACATGAGACCTACTCACTTACTTTGTGGAGCACAACACATTCTGAATTACTGAAGAAAGAATGAAAACGTTTAATATGTGGAAAATATAGAAGACTGTTACAGCTACAAGAACTTATAATTTAGTTACTTGGAAACTGAAGAGCTTGTTACTGAAAGCTAAATGTAAGTATGAAGAACATATTTTGTCTGTTGCTTCAACAAAGAAATGTTATTTCTATGTTCAGATATTTAAAGGTGAAAAAATGGAGTGGGCTCTATTATAAATAAAAAAGTATTGTATGAAGGAGTAGAATTGGCTAAGGTGTTTAGTAAATATTTTCTTGTGAGTGATTCCTCAAGATCAGTTGTGTGGAAGACACTTTCAAGGATAATTATGAATGTCCATTTTTAGTTTAGGCACTGTAAGAAAGTTGTTGGGCCGTATAAGACAGGACAGTTCTCTGGGTCCTGACAACTTACCAGGATGCTTTTGGGTTATTTGTGCTAAATATAGTTCTACGGTCATTGCATCCTTATTTAATTACAGTGTTATGTCATGGTTATGTCACTTTGCTTGGGTTTCCTGTGGGTGCTCCAGGTTTCTCGCACATTCCAAAGACATGCAGTAGGCGGATTAGACACACTAAACTGATCATAGATTTGAGTGAGTGTGTTGTGTGGAAGAACAGCCGTGGCAGGGTAGTCGCCTAGTGGTATAAACCTTGGCTTTAGATAATTGTTACTGTTGAAGTGACACCCCAACTCCATGTGCAAAAATGGGAAAAAAGGGTTGTGGATGGACGAACCTTTAAGTTGGAAGTGTGCAGATGTTATACCTATTCACAAGGGTGCTTCAGCGAATAATAGCTCCAGTTGTAGGACAATTAATCTAACTCCCTTGGTGGGTAGTAGTTTTGAGAGATGTTAAGTATCCATCTTGACTACTGAATTAAAGGATTGTCCGTTAAGTCTGTCTCAATGTGGTTTTACCTATAATAGATCAACATTTGCCTACTTGACAACTTTTTATGGTCCTGTTACTTTGGCCTTGGGTTAGGGTTCATCTGTTGTAGTGGTATGTATAGATCTTTCTAAGTTTTTTTGACAGTATTCCACATAACGTAATTGTCGATGCAATGCATGAAAAGCTGATAAAATCCATATATTATATGTTGAGTCTCAGTCTGGCTGAGTGAGAGGAAGCAGTGAGTTAGAGTTGAGTAATCAATCCAGCTGGGCTGATGTGCTTAAAGGGGTCCTGCAAAGCTTAGTATTGGTCCCAGTGTTATTTAATATATTTTTTTCTCAGATAAAAAGCATTCCTGTATCGGCAAAATATGCTGATGATTTTGAATTTGGACATGTTATAACATCACCAAGATGTGTGTGTGCGTGTGCGTGCGTGCGTGTGCGTGTGCGTGTGTGTGTGTGTGTGTGTGTGTGTGTGTGTGTGTGTGTGTGTGTGTGTGTGTGAGTGCGTGTGCGTGTATATATATATATATATATATATATATATATATATATGAGTTTAATCTGTATTTGAGTAAAGTAGCTTTTTGGTTAAAGTATAATGAGGCTAAATATTAATAAAGATAAATATGGTGACCTGTACTTTGGCAAACCTAATTTGGATGTCATGGTGAAGTTAGGAACCACAGCATTATCGAATGTGTCAGAATATAAGGATATGGGCGTTAGAATTTGTAATAATTTTTAATTTAGGTCACATGTCTAAGTAATTAAAACCAAAACCCTCAAAGCTGTAGCATTAATTTTCAAGCGCATTGTACCAGGGAATACAGAATTATTTAAAAAAAATTGTTTATTGCATATGTTCAACCAATATTAAGTATAATATGATGATTTGTGCATATGTTGTGTCTTTCGGCTTATCCCAGTTAGGAGTCGCCACAGCAGAACTCCGGTCCGCTAATGTTTGGTAGTGGATTTTTACATGCCGAGTTACCAGCCCTGACACACAACCTTCAACGAAAGCACGCCCATTCACGCATGCCTCCACACAGAAGACGCTCTAGCTGAGAATTGAACGGGACGTCTTGCTGTGAGGCGACAACGCTACCGCAGCACCACTACCGATGATTTGTGCATATACTAAAGGGAATTATTAATTGGGGAGGAAATTTACAAAGAGACTTTCTGGCTTGAAAAATTTTCCATATCAAGCTAGATTGGAAGTTTTAGGTCTTTCTCCCATAAGTTGTAGGTTTATGCGAGGAAGGTTGTGTTGAGCTTATCCAGCATTAAGGAACGAAGAGCTCTGATTAGTTCTAAACATTGAGCTTACAGATTCTAATCAAATTACTAGGGGATGTAGTGTTTATTTAAAAGTGGAAGACGTAGAACTGCTGCTAGAGCGAAGTCTCTATCACATTCTATGGTATGTATGTGGAGTAAAACTCCCTGTAGTAATTAGTCTGAATAATTATATCTATTTACAAAACACCTTGATAACTGGGTTGATACTGAGATTTATACATTCATATTGGAGTCTGTGTTTTCATTGGCATTTTGACCTAGTGTGGTTATTTTAGACTTTTATTACCAATTAAGGCTTCATGCAAGTCCTAAAATAGCCTTACCAGGTCTATCTTCAAAGCAAGTAAGCATCCCCTCCTTGACAAATTTTCTCATCAGTAACCCTAAAATAATTTCACAACTCTCCATCGTATCCCCTCCCCAATTAACAACCTCTGGCCGGTAACTTTGTTCTTTAAATTCAGTAACAACAACAAAAAAAAAACTCTCCAAACTCTAGTCCTGTTCCATCTGAGATCTCCACAAGATATTGTAGCTATTCAAAATAAACTTTAAAAAACAAATTGGAAACCCCCTACTGAACAGGACCCCAGTATTATTTCTACATCACTTTACATGTTCCATTCCCTTCTCATCTTACAAAACAAATACTTCCCTAAAGTCTCTCAAGCATGTAAACTGTCTCAAAGCCAAGGGCTCAACAAATAACTCAAAACACTACAGATCGAGGCAAATTCTTGAAACACTGAAGAAGCCCTCCCTCAGTAGAAAATATGCTTTTTATCCTCCCTACAGATTTTGCTTAAAAAAATCACTTTAAAGTCCTGTCAAACTGCTGCCTAAAATAAACAGAAAAATCTAGAATTTTGTTATCCAAAATGATAGGCCGATATCTCCACAATAATACAATAAAAAGTGATGCATTCTCCATGTCTAATAATCTTTAATTCCTTTTGATTGTTAATGTGTTCTATTCAGTTCCCCCACCTCTTTAAAACCCAGACTCTAACTTAATTGTCCCTACTTCTGATTCTCCTGCCTTCCTTCTATTTCAGAAAGTTTACTTCAAAGGATATTGGTAACCACCTTAAAAATAAATGCCCTATTAATGCTGATGAGGTGCTTGCCTAGTTTACTATTTGTCAAAATTACACCCTGTAACCTCTTGCCCATCTGTACAACTTCAGTTTGACCAAAAATTATCTGCCTGACCAGTTAAAAAGGCTATAATTAAACTTATTTCTATAATCACTTTGTTGTCAAAATCCAGTGGCGTTTGTCCCATCTGTTACTTTCTTTTGGCAAAACTCTTTTGAAGCTAATTTACAACCAAATTTCTGAACATATTCAGAGCTATATGATCTACTCTAGGCATCAATATGGCTTCTGGTCTAGCAGAAGCACCATGACTGTCCTGTATACTCTTACATTTTATTTTATGCAAAACATGAATAAAGGACAAATAACAGCTGCAGTATTCCTGTACCTCAATAAGGCCATCTGGACCACTCTCTCCAAATTACTTCCTTCAAACTGCTGGAATTGGCTTCCAGGCAGGCCGTTGGCTTTAATCCTTCCTTACAGACAGGCAATTCAGGATCCAAACAGTCTCCTCCAGATCCCCTGAGTGCCCCTTCTAAAAAGAGCCCCACAGGGCTCAGTACTATCCTTCATACTTTTCTCACTATTCATCACCAAACTACTGTGCAGTCTTCAACAAATATTTCTCATTCTTTACACCAGGGACATGTTTATTTACAGATCTAAAAGTTCCCCAGGCATCATTAAAAATAACTTGGAAAAGATCCTGGAGTGCTCTCTGACCACCTTAAAATCATGGCTTTATACCAAACACTAAAAAAAATAAGACCTTGCTATTTGGAACTCCATCAAGAATGGCTAAAGCATCTATTAATTGGAACATTTAATACTCCAGCCAGGAACCATCTGAAACAATATAATATTGCAAATACTTGGGAGTCTGGCTAGGTTTGTGTGTTTCAACTTCAGTTACCATGTACAAATAACCAAAGCCAAACTGAACAAGTTCTTTTTCAGGTCATTGAAGATTTCTCACCTCCTTTTCCCAAATGTTGAATGTGTCTGTTGGTAAAGGAGGAGTCCTTTCATATTTAGAGTATGTATTTCTAGTCAGTGCATCAGCCTCTAAAAAATCTAACAAACTACCTCAAATAATATTTGCTGTTCATTAGCCCTCCCTATATTAAGAAAACACAACCTTGCTTCTTGGTATCAAAAGCCAAATGGCTTCCAGTAGGCCACAAAACCACCCTACAAATAGCAGGACTACTGTATAAACTGTTCAACATATACTCATTTTCCTTCATTGCAGGTAAAATTGTAGCAAACCTTCCCCTCCCACAACCCTTAATTTCAAACCCATCATAATAAGTTGCACTCCACTTACCCTAAATTTCACTCTGAATTAAAACAATACATTTTCAAGCAATCACAATATAAATGTTTCCACATTAGAGGGATGGCCTAGCATTACAAACCACACTAACTCCTCTACACTAGTTAGCCTAATGGGTGAAGCTGTTTGATTTAAAGTTGCTACTTGTTACTGATTACCATATTGCTCCTATATATATATATATATATATATATATATATATTGCTATAACTTTTACATTTTTTGCACTTGTAAATACTACAGTAGTCTTCTCTCATTTTTGTATCATTTAGAATCTCCCATATTGTCACTTTTTTTCCTAGTCCAAGCCATTACCTCCTTTTGTCTTATGCTAATAATAGGTTATGAAGCTGTCCTAACTTTCTCGTACTGCTTTATCTGCACTAAGCATTATTGGCTCTCAGTTAGCAGTTGCCCCTTACATAGCCACTGTGATAGCAGTAGGTGTTTTGAGGCAGTGTAGCAAATTGCCTCATGTTTATCATCTTACAGTGATTCATTTGAGAGGAGTGAGTATTTATTTCATTTAGAGACTAACTTCTTACCTTAGAAAACATTTGGTAAGTACAGCATATACACTTAAAGCTCAGAGAATCTCTACTTCACCAACTTATGCTGAGGTTAAGATAATGCTACCTAAACCTCTCAGGCTATGAACTAAGAAACCTCATTTTCACACAGCAAATCACAAACCGTCCCTCCAAACACTCATACTAAGTACATATATCCCTAAGAGTCACAAGGGTGCAGACTCCAAATCCTTAAATTTCCCTGAGTATGCATCTACCCATGGTAATGTTTTACTAATAGGTGACTATTGTCAGACATATGCAGACTCCACCCTTAGTAGGCTGGATAAGAATATCATGATGGTTAGCTGTCTTTCTGAACCCTACCTGATTGTGGTCCACATGGAATGGAAGACCTCAGGTGCTCTACTCAGAGGAACATGCAGAAAGATATGACTGACCTTTCTGTGCATATATCCAAGATAAGATTTTTGCCATCCCCCGTAATGAGGCTGAGATTCGGAGACAACAAAACTGGCTTTAATAATTGGCTGTGTAGCTCGTCATTCTAGGAGGATCCAGTATAGGCCAGCTTGGGACTATTTGGCTGGCAGGCCTTCCTGATTTGCTAGGGGTTGGTCTACACCACTCTTCCCAAGGCTCTTGGATTGTGGTTAAAGCCATTCCTGTCCCAGTAGTGCTTTTTAAGCAGGGTCCATCTGCTGGACATTCCAACCTAGTAAAGTATAATTTAGAACACATTAAAGTGGCTCTGCTCAATGCCAGGACTCTTAAAAAAATACTCAGACTTCAGGCCCTCCTGCAAATTGAAAATATTCATATATGTGTAGTTAGAGGTATGGTTTCATAGCAATAAATGCACTTGCTTGTTGCTTGGTTTAATATCTGTCATGTCTTCAGACCTACTAAGAGTTGTGAGGGAGTATCAGTGTTTGCCAAGGGAAGTACCACCTCACAAATGATTCCTCAAGGCAAATTTGAACTGCTAGATGTCCAAACTACTGTAAACAGGATTAAATACCACTTTACTAGCTATAGAACACACTCTTGAGTCCCCTTCTGAACATAATAGCTACACATTAATTAGCTTAAATTACCATTAAACCCAGCACATTTTGCTTGTTGACTTCAACAACCCTTCCTAAACCGGATGACCTGCACTGCTAGTGGACAGCATGCACAGTGCTTCCTTGATGTTATGTTAACTCCCTTGTTCAAGTAATTAAACATCCCACTAGGGTCCCAAATGCCATTGATCTTGTCCTTACAAATATGGTCACTTCTTGCATACCTCCATGTGTATCACCTTTTCTTATTAAATCAGTGACCTTTTCCTTTAAAGCTGGTGGTACTCTCCTGGCAAATACATCTGAGTTCAGAGTTCTTAAAAGCAAACCTCCTGCACTTACGCAATCTAAATTCCACCATAATCCTCCAAAAGATCCCATTGCTAAAGCTGATTCCTGTATCTCCAACATCTGTTCCCACTTAAATAATTGCATTGATAAGACAACCCTTGTTTGCAGCAAATGTAATAAAAAAATTTTAAAGTAAACGTGGAATACCCATATAAGTGTGTTATATAACAAGAGAAATAAATGACTTAATACTTACAAGAGGTTTCATTCTACCCACCATAAGAGTACACTTAAGCAAACTAGTAAAGAGCTTAAGGGAACTGTTATGAAGTTCAAAGTTGAACAAGAACTTAAAGTAGATGCTGGAATAAAAAAATAATTACAATTTTTTCTTTAAAAAGTAATGCACAACAATGTTCAGAGTTAGTTCACAATAAACTGCCCATTCTGACTCAAAGGGAAAAGCTGACAAACGTATTGCAAGTTTTACTCAACCCACAGTTGTAGCTATTCCACAGATTCCAAAATCTCAGGTACTCCTGATAATTACTAAGGAGCAAATCTGTGTCTCAGCCCTTTAAAAATCTAAGAACATCAAATCCATGTGACCTGATAAAATACCAGGTTGTTTATCAGTACAAAATATGGCCTATCTGAACCCTTACTTATCCTCTTTGGTCTAAACCTGTCCATTAGTTACATTCCTGAAACCTAGATAACAGTCATTGTAGTGCCGTTGCACGAGGGAGGCAGAGCCACAGACCCTGGCAACTGTAGACCCATTAGTCTCACTAGCTTCATATATAAAGCTGTTGTATTGTCTCCATACTGATTAATGCGGACATTGAAGATCTCTTAACCCTGGAGAGAGTAATCAATTTGGCTTTACTAAATGCAGGTCCTGCCTCTTTAATGTCATTAATTTCTTTGAAAAAAATGACCAAAGCCATGAGAAGTGGTTACGCAGCCCATAAAGAATATCTGAACCTGACTTTAAGGTCTTTGGTACTTTTCTCCATGCAGGCATTGAGAGACTTGGAAATCTGAATACAAGTCTATGTATTGTGAGGTGTATAGCTAACTGGTTATCTGATAGAACCCACGTTGTTAAATATGCAGGTGTTAAAATGTTTTTGTTTTCAGACTTATCAGTATTGTAAAACATGGCTCAGTGTTAGTTAGGCTTTCTCATTTTGGCATCTATTTCTCAGGTCTCAAGGCCAATGTGGTTATCTAAGTTTGTAGATGACTATAAATTGTTTAGGTTAGAGCTTCCACTGACTCTTAATTGCTCCAGCATGGGATAGATTACGTTAACAATTAGTGCAATGACAATGCTGTCAAATTAAATATAATAAAAAGTAGTATAGCTTATTTTGATAAACAGAGCATTTCCAAGTCATACCATATATGCAATACACCCCTCCAATCAGATAGGTTCATAGGTGGTTAATAGGCTATCAGCTCAAGAAGCATTTTAAACCTGGCCAAGATTACCCCAAATTTACCAAAATATTGCTGATGTGTTAATACCCCCCAAGGAATTGTATGGTTATTATACAGGCTTGCCCATATCATGCATTCATAGGCTGTCCTTGTCCATTAGGGACATAGGTGCCAAACCAGGAGTAAATTTGCAATTTACAATTCATTGGTCGAAGTAATGTTTGAATATCGTTAGGGATGAGTTTTGCTTCATGTGAATCAGAAGCCTGTTCCAGAGAAGGAGATGATCTTTGAGACTATTATCTCTCTCTCTCTCTCTCTCTCACATGGTTTATTTATGTCACAGAAGAGGTTTAAGTCCTTGGATTGGATATATCTGATGCAGTTTGTTTTGTACATGTGCAACAGATCCATCAGTCTGGGTTTGGAGGATGCCTTGCAGGCTTGGCAGTCCATAGGAGACCAAGTACAGGAATACGGCTTTGAGATGGTCTGCACAGGACTTGTTCTTTACTCTCTGTAATCCTTTTGTGGGGAACCTCTGTGAATTCTCAAGCTGTTTAAACTGCCATGTCAGGTACATGCTGAAGGGTGCATTTGTACTTGATGATTGGTCTCATGACAGCCAAGTACAATGAAACAATCATCTCTTCAGACTTGGATGTCATGCCATTAAGTTATAAGTTGTGTAACATAGACATGTGGTGGTAGAAGGACAGGTTTCTGTCAACATGTGTTCCCAGATCGGTCAGCACTGGGTCTACTTTTATGGGTGTATTATCAATGTGATAATTTTTGTATTGAGTTTTAGTCCATGGATGTGGCACTGGTTTTTAGTCTGCATCAGGCACTCATGAAGACTATCTTTGTCTTTTAGGGAATTCACTGACCATGCTTTCACCCAGAATGATACCACAGTACAAAGACAAAATGATTGACTTCAACAATTGGCTAAACTTCTAGTGTCATTCTAAGGGGATTCAGTATTTGCCTGCCTGGGATGACCTGATCAACAGACAACGATGCTTTGCCAGAGATGGCCTGAACCTGTTGCCCTTGGGATTCCGGATTCTGGCTAAGGCTCTTGCCACCCCTATACTGCCTTTTTTTAGGCAAGGTTCAAATGACAAATTCACCACCGTAACAGGTACAAGCAAGCAAAATCTGAGGGTAATGCTACTCGATGCTAGACGTCTAAACCTCAAAATGCACTCTCAAGGCAGGCCTTAAAATGGGAAACATCGACATCTGTGCAGTGACAGAGACCTGGTTCAAGGCTCCAGAGAGCACCCCTGCATTACCAGGTTATAATTCATACCACACCTTTCGGCCACCTAACCTGGACCGAAACACTAAAGGCGGAGGAGTGTCCATATTCATTAAGGATATCCACCCCTCCAGGCTAGTTGCTCAGCATAATGCATCCGAGATTATCCAAGTGCAACTAACTCTGGGCAAGACCACAATCCAAATTGTAGCTTGCTACAGATCCCCCATGATGCCCCAGGATTCCCACTCCTCATTTCTTGACGCACTGGAAAATATTAGGATACAACCGAACACCCAAATAATGGGCAGTTTCAACTACCCCACCATTAACTGGGAAAACTACTCCTGTACCAGCTCTTTTGCTCAATGTTTTCTGGAATTCATAAATTCCAACGCTTTGGATCAGCTTATCCACATCCCCACCAGGGGCAGCAATATCCTAGACCTGGTCATTACCAACATGGGCAACCGGTGTTCCACACCAGAGGTCAATTCCTCATTGGTCAGATCCCAACCACAAGCTAATCACCCTAGACATCCACATCCCACCCCTACCCCCCCATTAGGGAAACCACCATAAAAAAATTCTCCAAAGCCAACTTCATGCTTAAGACAGAAGTGGCAAACTTCACGACACCCATGCAGATGGACGCTGAATCCTACACAAATGCACTTTATAAGCACTTACACAAGTGCATGGATTGTGCTATCCCTAAAAGAACCAGGATGCTGTCCTCCAAAAAAAGAAGCCAGTCTGGTGGTCCCCTTCCATAAACGAACTCTACAACAGAAGAAAGAAACTTGCAAAAAAGTGTAAAATCCCATGATTGGAGGAACTCCCTGGTCAGCCTCAATAAGAAGCTGAGATCCCTCATAAAATCCTCCAAAGTTAGTTACGAAAACAAAATCGAAACTGATTCTAAAGACAACCACAAAGCATCCTATAGCTATGTCAAGAATCTCAATGGCAATACTCAGATCTGCTGTGAGTTGCAGCACAATGGCACTAAATATACAGAACCAACTGATATTGCCAGTATCCTGGCAGATAGGTTCAGGGCCCATTTCTATTCCAGAAGAATGCAAAGTTCCTGTAGTCATGGCTGCACAGGTAAAAAAACACACTTTTCAAAGCCAAGAACACAGCATCCATGGGACCTGACAACATCCCAGGCTGTGTTCTACATGAACTACAGAACGAACTGGCACCCCACCTAAGTACCATGTTCAAGCATAGCCTCACCTCAGGCTTTGTGCCCGCTGAATGACGCACAGCAACAGTTATCCCATTCCACAAAGGGGGAGCCACAACAGACCCCAGGAACTACTGCCCCATTAGCCTGACGAGCCTGGTCTGCAAGGCCATGGAACGGGTCATCATGGAACTTATAAACAAAGGCATTGGTAATCTCCAAACTCTGGACCCCACCCAGTTCAGGTTTGTAAAAGGCAGATCATGTCTCCTAAACCTGATAGACTTCTTTGAAGCAGTCACCAAAGCCGTAGATGAGGGTAAAGTGGTTCATACAATTTATCTAGATCTCGCCAAGCCTTTTGACGCCATCCCCCACTCTGGAATTATAGATAAACTCACTAAACTTGGTATAAATCCCTATATCACAAGATGGGTTGCCAACTGGCTCACTGACAAGAACCCACACTGTGAAAGTAGCAGACTCCAAATCAGACTTCAGACCAGTGACAAGTGGAGTACCACAGGGATCAGTCCTGGGTCCTCTCCTGTTTGGTATCTACTTCTCTGAAGTACAGGCTAACACTGAAAGACTTTGGCTAACAAATTTCGCAGATGACTGCAAACTAGGAGCCATAATCTAAACTCCTAACTATGTGGACATTCTACAAAAGGGCCTCACTGAAACAGATGCCTGGTATCAAAGCCATGGCCTCAAGCTCAATGGCAAAATGTGCATTGTCATCCCTTTTGGTAAAATCTTTGTACCCATGAACTACCACATAGGCGGTAGTCTACTTAACACCGAAAGTGTGATGAGGCCTTGGGACACAGGTGGACAGTAGTCTCTCCTTTGATAATCACAACGCCATCCTTCTATGTGGCACACCTCATCACAAAAGGTTTCTCATCCAAGAAAAAAGAGGTCATTGTTCCCCTCTACTCGTCACTCATTAGACCCATTATAGAGTACAACGCCCCTTTTGGTATGTACCGCACAAGACCTCTACAACAACTGGAAAGGCCACAGAAATACCTCAGAAAGAGGATTACCGGCCTCAGACAGATGCCCTACGCAGACTGTCTCAAAAAACTCCAGCTTTACTCCGTAGCATATCGCCTACTCAGAGGCAATCTCTGCCTAATATACAAAGCTATGTCAAACCCAGAGCTGTTGGACATGCTTCACTTAAAGAAATCCCAATCCCTCCGAGCTACACGCTCTAGGGACCTAAACCTGGTCACCACAATAAACAGAACATGCTGGAGGGATAGATTCCTGTCCTAGAGACTTTCCATACTCTGAAACAAACTACCTATCTATATCAAACAACGCTCCTCATTAGCACTCTTAAAAAAAAAAAAATCTTGATGATTGAATGGGCGATAGGAAATTCGCCCCGGGGATCACTTCGGTAGCTCTGCTCGACAGGGGTACAGAAAAATAATTTTCTTGGGTGGCGAAAGCCAGGGTACCTTTTTGGCTAAGCTTATATAGGCCATAGGGCCAATAGCCTAGTACCTACTATGAACCTATGCATAGTTGCAGCCATCTGCAGACTTGATCAGACAGAGGCCCTTGATGTCCCTCTTGACATTATAGAGGGAGATGCTAGAAAGGAGAGACTCCAGCCTCAATCCCCATGGGATGCTGCTATTGACCAGCCACTATGTGTAGGTAGATTTCCTATCCTAACTTCTTGTGTCCTTTCAGTGAGCCAGCTGGTTATCCATTGGATGGCATATGGGTTTATGCCTAATTTTGTAAGTTTATCTGTAATGCCCAAGGTGAGATATTGTATTGAACGCCTTGGCCAGGTCGAGGTTGGCAGTGTAGATCGTTTTGCTCTAGTCCATGAAGAGAGACAGTCGTAGCAGTCCTCCAGTTATTTGGAGTTATTTGGCACAAAGCCTGTTTGGAGGCTGTGGTTAAACAGACTCTAGTGGGAATGAGAGGTCATGTTTCAGGTTATTCAGGAGGCATCCTGGTAAATTATCAGGGTCTATCAAAGCAATGTTCTTAACTTTAGTGAACACAGTGAGGACCTCCTTCCTTGTGACAGTTGGTGGAGGGTATTTCCGGGGGTGACAAGGGTAAAATTGAAGCTAAATTAATTTATCAACCAGCAGATTTGATATATTCTGTAGTTTCATATAAATGGTTCCATTCAGCATTAGTTTGATTCGTTGGGATTTACCTTTAAGGCTGTGAACATAAATGAAGATAACATTGTAAGGGATCTCGGAACTGTTAATAATTCCTTATCTTTTGACCATCATATATAATCATAGTAGGTCAGAAATCCTTATACATAGTTCATGTAATTTCCAAAGGTATCTCTTCTAGATCCAGAGAAGTCTTAATTCCCGCTTTACTCATATGTCCTCAAACCCATCATTGAATGTAATGCTCCTTTTAATATGTTTGTCTAAGCATATCAATCAGCTTGAGAGACTGCAGAGATTCCTAAATTTAAAAAGTGAAATACCTGAATACCTTCAATTATCCAGGCATACAGGCAGCCCTCTTTCTTTACTCAAGTCTCTTGCAGAATTTACCTTTTGGGACATGAATAATCTAATGATCTTAGGCCTTCCATTCCTTCTCAAAAGAAATGGTTATGCAAATACTCTGTTAAAGGAGCTAAACTTTCATCAACAAATAAACATGACGTTAGAATGATAGGTAAATATACAAATGTATCCATCACCTGTGTAGAACAGACTTCCATTACATATCAAGCAGAATAGTACCCTTGCTGCCAAGATAATTGAATGGGTACTCTCAGATTCTCCCCAGTCTAACTTATGTTGCCCTCCATCAGGCTAGAGAAAACTTTTGAATATGTTTCATTAGCTATGCTTTTAATCCGTCTGTAATTGCCTAATATCTATGAATACTTATTTATTACTAAACCATCAAATGGCATACTACTGCTTGCTCGGTATCAGCTTTACTGTGACTTTCCCTCTTCTACTACCTTCTCTCAGCATTGTACTCTTCTTAAATTCTCCTTTTTCCCTTTCACTGTTTCCCCCACCTCAACTTTCTCTACTTTATTCTTTCTGCTCAATTCCCTCAATAATACTGAAGTGTTCCTTTTTTTGTACTGCACAGTAACAATTTTCAGTAAAAATCCTTTGTTGTTTAACATAATTGTAATTGTACTCTATTTTAATTCACTGCAAATATTTTTATTGCTCTCTCTGGAAATCCTAATTTGACTACGTGGATAGTTTTCTGTGCTTTGCCTTTACAAGCTTGTAAGTCATCCAGTGGGACCAGTGTTCTGCCCCTGCCCAAAAATAAATAAATAAATACAATTTTCCTTTTTTAATTGTGATATTACTCAAATGAAGTGTGTAATTCCATTAGAGGACCTTGTAACTGTTCATGCATTGGTCTTCTCCTGCTTTGACTAATGAAGCCCCCCAACCTTGGACCCAAATCACATACAGACTTTGCAGAATCTAAGAGCACATGGGTTAACTGAGGTTAGTCATAATACAGCAGACCAGTTTCACCTGAATATAAAATACTTGTGTTAACCTATTTCACCTTATATGACTTGGGTCCCATCCGCAGTAAGGATCTGCTAGTACAGTGTCAGCTGTTTAAACATGTCAGTGTAACAGGCAAGGGACTGCTAATGATGCTGACAAATGATTTGGAACAGCCTGGGTGAAATTGTTTCTTACCATGCACCTGTGTCTGCAAATCTGTTTGCATTTTAAGGTCTGAGCCAGCAGCTGAGGAAGTGTAACAAGTCTCTAAACTCTAGAACATTTGATCTGATGTTGCTAATCTTCGTTTATTCCTTACTGATGGGTTATTGGTTCCGTCCTTGGAACTGAGCTGGCCGTATACCAAGTTTGCATCAGCCAAAATCTCTCGAGCCAAGATCCTACCCACAATGCTCTGCTCTCTGTTACCTCAGATCTCGTTTGCTGCGTTGCTATGCAGCCGTGTCAAGCCTTCTCTCTCAGCTAAGTGTTCAATTTTGTGAAGTTTTTCTATTAGTGTTTAGAAAGTTTTCAGTTCTTCACTATCTCTATCCTCCTACCCTATTGCAACTTTAAGACTTTCTCCCTATAGTTTTTTTTTTCCTTTTTCTTACATTTGAGGTAATCCTCCGTTACCATTGTTGGTAATTCTTCTCCCTTTCTTACCCTTCTGGGTAGTTTCTTAACCTTTTAGTAGTGTCGTAGTTTCTCCCTTGATATCACAATGTCGGATAAAAAAAGTAATGTTAGTTTCAAACAATGTACAGAATATGGCCATAAGTTACCACTTTCTGATGGCCATGATTTGTGCATTTATTGCCTGAATGTTTCCCACCTTTCATTGGACCTTCGCTGCGGGATTTGTAGAAATTTCTCGACTAGGACTCTGACTGAAAGGAAGAATAAACTTATTCTAAAAGGCCTCCTTAGAACTCCTTTCTGTGAGGCTATCTCTGGGTTGGAGGGCTCACCCCCTCCTTCTGAACCCCGTAAGAGGCATTTTTCTTCATCCTCGAGGTCGCTCACTTCATCTCCCTTTGGAGATCACAAGGAGTCGACTCACAAAAAGGTAATAATTTCAGGCCTGGCGCTGCCATCTCTGTGTTTTTTGGCCCCAACGTTGGCACTGCCCCAGTTTATTCTCACTCCAGCTATGTCTTCTTCATCACCACCAGCACTGGAGTTCCTGGTGCAGACACTTTCGACTCAACAGTTTCGTTGCAGCCTTTTTCGGCACCGCTGACATAGGTGCAGACCCTCTTGGCACAGTCTCTACAGGTACAGTCTCCTTTGGCATCATTGGTGCAGACTCCTTTGGCTCTAACCTTGCTGATGCAGTCAAATTCTGGGATACTGCCCTCTACGATACAGATGCCTTTGGCACTGACCTGTTCGGTGCAGTCACCTTCAGCAGTGTCGTTACCGGTGCAGACATCTTCTTCGGCACAGTATTCATTGGTGCAGACATTTGCCTCACCACCCTTCACGGTGCAGACACCCTCGACGCCTATGGTGCCACCTTTGTTGGCGCAGATACCCTCAACACCATTCTCCTTGGTGCAGACACCCTCAGTTCAGGTCTCTGCACCACACGAACTTGCAAGAACTAAGTACTCTCCTTCCTTGGATCCTTTTGTGGTAAGTCAGTACAGCCCCTTTTTAGACAGGCCAGAATCTCCATCAGGTCTCTTTGTGAGGTCGACCAGGAGCCTCTCAAAACAGGATGTGTTGCAGCTTGTTGATTAGTTGCTTGTGGCCAGAGGACACTCGTACCCATCTAAAGCTGCGCTCCCTGTTGCAGGTGACCGTATTTCTCCACAGACTCCTTCTTGCACTCCTCCTTTGACTTCCAGGGAAGCATCGAAGCCCTTTCCTCTGACAGCAGCTTCCCTTTCTTTGACACCAACAGTGGTCCTCACTTTGGAGCCGGAATCGTTCTTGTGGCCCTCTATGCACTGGGCCCTTCTCAGGGTAGTGGCTGTGCTGTGGGGGTAGGCGGTCTTGGTTTGACGCCAGTTTTTTCTATGGCACCCTCCAGGAATCCTCCTCCCCTCACGCTCCACAGTCCTCTTGAGACTCCTGGTCTGGGGGTCGGCTCATCGGAGTGGGGTGTGACCCCTGTTCCAAGGTTGTTGTGCTCAGTTCCGGGCTCCCAGCCATCTTTGGGAGGTCCAGCCTTCTAGGCCATGGAGAGGGCACTTGGCAAAACATCCCTGCCGGAGTCCTTGCCTCCCTCTGTGCCACAACTGTCACAAGCCACAACTACCGGACCCCTGGCACAAGGGCCTCGGGTTTCTCCCCCTCGGGATATTCCCTCCTTGCAATCTTCCCGAGAGCTCCCCACTGAGGAATTCTCTTGCATGGCTTCATGCAAAAGGAAGCACATGGACTCCACTGAGGAGTCTCTAACCGAAGATACGGACATTGATGACGGGGAAGGGTCCCCACGGTCACCCTCTGATGAGGTGTCCTTTGGTGACATCCTCGAGATCTTAAGACAGAGGGGTGACTGGAAGTCCTCCAACCCTTCCTCAGAGGAATTCGTATTCCTGCAGGCCTTTTGTGCCTGGCCCCCTATCTCCTGGTTTACCCCACCGGCCGATGAGCTTGTCCAGCGTTCATGGAAGGCTCCTGACACTATACCTTGGAGGCTTGACGAAATTTTATCCCCCTTGCTGAACATCCTGTTTGGTCCAAAGGTCTTCCAGTAGATGCCATGGTGGTGGTGGCTGCAACCAAAAAAGATTTGGCAGAAGCGAGCCAGACTGTCCATTCGCCCAACAAGGAGTCACGGGCGATAGACTCGGGAAGTATTGTGTTTCCTTCATCAGCCTTCGCTGTTAGGTCCTTGAACTACTTGGCACATTTTACGAGGCTGCAGGGAGACCTTGTCAACCAGCTCTCTGAATCCTTGGCAGCAGCTGTTTCTGATGAGGTGTGCGACAATTTAGCCTCTCAGATAGTGACCCTGGAATCAATATCCAATTCTTCCATGCGCCTCATTTCACATGCAATGGAAGGAGCTGCTAGAGTGGCAGGCGCAGGCATAGTCACAACACGTCATGCCTGGATGCACCTTTGCAACTTTGCAGACTCCTTTAAGGCTTCCTTTATGAATGCCCCCATCGAGGCCACTTCATTGTTTGGCCCGAAGGTTAAAGATATGCTGTCCAGGTGCGAACAAGTTGGTAAGACCCTGTCTGCCATTGGTGTCCGATACTCCACCCCTCAACAAATCTACTCTAGAAATCAGAGGAGTGGGAAGATGTGGCACAGAAAATCACAGGGCTCTTTACATGATGCACGTGCCAAGTTCTCCACTAAGGGCAGAGGGGGAAACTGTAATGGAAGAATCCCCTTTCGGGGGCAGGGGAGGACCATGAAACTGGGGTTCCAGAGATTCTTTCTCTGGGCAAAAACCCTACCAGCACTCCTGAAGCGTTTCCTGACTGCTCACCTCTGGAAGCAGTCGGGGGTAATTTTTCCTTGTACCCCACTGCCTGGCGAACCATAACCACCGATTCTTGGGTTCAATGGATAATATCCAGGGGGTATCCCATTCCCTTCCATCTCTGTCCCACTTCACCCAGAAATTTACCCAACATTCCTCCCAGTCAAAGGGAAGCAGCAGCACTCGAAATCCGAAAGCTGCTACAAAAAAAAAGAGTCATCCAGATGGTCCCCCCAGACAAGATAGGATCCGTTTTTTACTCAAGATTCTTTTTAGTGCCAAAAAAGACAGGGGACTGGAGACCAATTCTGGATCGCAGCACACTAAACAAATTTGTAAAAACAGAGAAATTCCGGATGTTCCCAGTTCAGTCTATCTTTCCTCTTTTGGAAGAACATGATTGGACGTGCTCTGTAGACCTTCAAGATGTGTATTACCATATAAAATGGTAAGTGCTCAAGAAGATACCTCCACTTCCTCATAGGAGCCAGTCACTACCAATTTTGAACACTGCCCTTCGGTCTCTCTACAGCTCCCAGAGTGTTCACCAAATGCATGGCAGTGGTTATCACTTACCTGTGACTTCAAGGATTCCAGGCATTTCCATACCTAGATGACTGGCTCCTTACCGCCCCCACCAAGCGTCTACTGGAGGAAGCCCAGGATTACACTCTTCTCAAAGCTCAGCGCTTGGGATTCACTAAAAACTGGGAGAAGTCCAACATGACCTTGGCACAATCTTTAGAATTCATCGGAAAAGCATAGCATCTCTTCCGGATCACAGACTTCAAAGAATAAGACAACAGGTTCAGCCGCTAATCTGTCACCACAAATCTTCTGCTCGGTCCATACTCCAAACTCTCGGGGTCGATGGCAGCCTCGATCACCATTGTTCCTCTGGCCAGATTCCACATGAAACTTCTTCAGTGGCTTCTTCTCACTCAGTGGTACCATCTATAGCATTCTTTGTCTTTTTCAGATAAACCAAAGAACCACTAGCGTACCTTCCAAAGAAATGATGTAAACGGCGTAATCCACGCTATACGCCAAAATGAGTAGGGAATACGATCTGCCTAAACACCACCAATGTGCAGGACTGCAAAAGTTACCACAGCGTCTCCAATAAACGATTTCTTTAGATAGACTGCTGCTATATTAGGCATCCAGCGTTCACGGAATCCACCACCAATAAAAGTTTTTAAAATTTATTGACACAAACAATCCAGGTTAAGCGCTTTCACACACTACAGCGTGTGCTTCCTCAGAACAACATTCTCCTGCTATACCATTGCTTAAAAAAGCCAAATTGGCGCTCAAAACATTTTAATTGATGTTGTGGCTTAAAGCAATACTAACATTTGAATGCCACTTCCTGCAACCTGTTTATACTCATATAAAATACCAACTTTTGATACATATACTGTGTGCTCATAATGAATAAATAATGAAGAATAAAAATACAACAATACCATTGTGTAACTCTGTATGAGAACTACAAAGTTAATTGTGGGATGTTTGTCAGATATTAAATATTAATGATATTATATATATACACTGTCTGAAAAATGCATGCACTACATATGGAATAAATTCTACTCTAACTTTTAAATTGTGTATACGTTAAAAACTCCTAGTAAAAATCCATTTAAGAAATCCTAACAAAATAATTTAAAATTATCTTAATAAATATATAAATATACAAAATACGTATGCATATATAATTACAGAAAATATATACAATAAAAATGAATAACTAAATCTATTAAAATGCATAATCCCTTTAAAGCATGTGAGATGTTCCTATACCTCAAGCAAGGGTTTGACAGAAATGAATTCATTTATTCCTGGGAGTGTTGTTGCATTTGTCAATATTTGCCAGTAGCATTCCCTGAATGCTAAATGCCCCTTAATATTGCCCCCCTTAGGATTTGTCTTAATAGCTTCTAAAATACAAAACCTAAATTCATGCTCTACTCCTTTGTTAAGTATATGTTTTGCTAGGGTGTTTTTCTCATCTGTTTTCCTTATAGAGTATGTGTGTGCATAGATTCTTTTCTTAAACTGTTCAGTTTTTCCTATATAGTAGGATGGGCATGCTGTACATTTGGCCATGTATACTACATATTTCGTGTTACAATTCCCCTTCCTTGTAGTTATTTTTGTTCTGTTGTAGTTTTCAAGTACTATCTCCTTTTCTTCCATAATAAACTGACACTGATTACATGCACCACACCTCCTAGTACTGCCCTTGTTACTGGTCGCATTTCTTTTTGTATTGCTTTCTAAGAGTGATTTCAAATTCTGTCCCATCCTATATACAAACCTTGGTTGTATTCCTAATATTTCCAACATCTCATCACTAGATAATAATATATGCCAATGGTTTCTAATGATTTCCTCTATCCTATTGCTACGTGGACCGAATTCTATAACACAGGACCTACCATATGTATTGTCATTTCCTCTGTTCACTAATTCATCTAAATTGTATGAATTATTCTTGTGTTTCATTCCCAATAAAGGGGGATACTTCTTCCCCCATTCTTTAATAACTTCCTTGTTTACCCTTTCCATCATTCTACTGTTGTATCCCGTCTGCAAAAAGTGACGTAATAAACTCAATCTCTTTGAGCATTTCACTGTATTCAGATGTCATTCTAAGTGCCCTTATGCATTACCCCTTATAAATGTTTTTCTTTGTCTTATTCGGATGACAACTCTTATAGTCCAAGTAGGAGTTGGTGAATGTGTTTTTTCTATGTATATTAGACTTGTATACTCCGTCCCTTCTGGTGATCATAGTATCCAAATACGGAACTCCCACATTGTTGCTAGTTGAGGTAAACTTTAAAAAGTTACTACTGTTATTCAAATAAGAAAAAAATGCCTCAAAAGACTTCATGTCACCTTCCCACATAATATATATGTCATCCAAGAAACGTGAATAATACTTTGTCCTGTCCATATATTCACTTGAAAAAATAGTCCTCTGTTCCCAGCTAAGCATAACCAGGTTGGCAAAGACTGGGGCACAAGCCGAGCCCATTGCCACACCATTGACCTGTCTAAATATTTCCCCTGGATGCCTAATATAGCAGCAGTCTATCTAAAGAAATCGTTTATTGGAGACGCTGTGGTAACTTTTGCAGTCCTGCACATTGGTGGTGTTTAGGCAGATCGTATTCCCTACTCATTTTGGCGTATAGCGTGGATTACGCCGTTTACATCATTTCTTTTTCAGATAAGTGTAAGTCAGAGATGCAGGCAAGATTTGCTCTGGTGGACATCTCAAAATACCCAACATACCCAACAATGGTCACGCCTCTTCAGCCCCATCAGCCAAAAACCACTGTGACCACGGATGTCTCCCTGATGGGGTGGGGGGGTTATGTCAGGGAAACTCGGTCCAAGGCACCTGTTTGGAAACAGAGGCTCATTTGCATATCAATGTCCTGGAACTGAGGGCGGTGCTGTTAGCATTGCAAGCATTCCACTTTATCCTTCCATCAGGGACTATTGCAATCCAATCAGATAACATGTCAATAGTCTGGTACATCAACAAACAAGGGGGCACCAGATCTTACCCATTATGCCGAGAGGCCTTGAGAATATGGCAATGGGCGATAGCTTCCAACCACTTTGCCATGCACATTCCTGGGAGCTCCAACGTGATAGTGGACAAATTGAGCAGGTGCATTCTACAACCGCACGAGTGGTCCCTCAATCCTATGATAGCAGAAAAAATTTTCAACCACTGGAGCCAGCCTTGCTGCGACCTGTTTGCCTCCCCAGGCAACTACAAGTGCAGCAACTACTTTGCCCTGTTCCCCCCTCAGGGACAGTCGCCGAGAGACGCTCTAGTCCACGCTTGGCTCTTGGGTCTGCTTTATGCTTACCCTCCTCTACCCCTCATTTCCCAATTTTTGAAGAAAAAGGGCAGACTAAGAGCAAAATAGTCCTCATTGCTCCATATTGGCCTTGACAAGTTTGGTTCCCCTTCCTCTGGCCTCACCTGCTAGATCGACCATGGATTCTCAATCCAACTCCGATGTTGATCTCCCATCCGCAGGGTCTGACCCACCCCAATCTAACAAACCTGAAGCTGACAGCTTGGTTTCTCCACTTCCACTGATTGCCAGGCAGGATAACCTCTCCTCCCCGGTGCGCAATATTCTTATTGCATCTCATAAATCATCCACTAGGCTAACCTATCTCAGCAAATGGAAAAGATTTACATTATGGGCAGCAAACAAACAATTGGACCCCTTGTCAGCCCCAGTATCGGTGGTATTAGATTACTTGTCAGATCTCTTTCAGTCTGGGGTATCAGCCTCTACTGTTCATATTCATTTAGCTGCCATTTCTAACATTGGCTTCCAGGACTCTTCACTCCTGTCACACAGACTCTGTAAGACTTTCTAGAAGGACATTTTTCACCTAAAACCTGCCTTTAGAGAACCAGTACAACCTTGGGACTTTACTTTGGTTCTGCAAGCCCTAACAGCACCCCCCCCCCTTTGAGCCTGCATCTTCATGTGATTTAAAGTACCTCTCTTTGAAAATCTTGTTTCTGGTTGCTATCACATTGGCCAGACGTCTGTCAGAACTTCAAGCCTTATGCATCAAACATCCCTGCCTTATTTTCCATAAGGATAAAGTCTCACTAAGAACGAATTCTCCCTTTTTACCGAAAGTGGTGTCAGAGCGATCTGTCAACCAGTCTGTTGACCTCCCAGTATTTTTTCCTAGGCATTCTAACAAGGGAGAGTATTGCCTGCACTCCCTATATGTTCACAGGCAAATCCGTTTTTATTTGGACAGGACAAAATCTACCCATAAATCGGACCAGTTATTTCTGGCTTTTTCTGGACCAAGACTAGGTCATCCTGCTTCTAAGGTTACATTAGCGTCATGGTTGAGAAATTGCATTACCTTCATCTACAGCAAGAACAACCTCACCTTGCCTCACAAAGTTGAAAGCCCAGTCTACAAGGTTAATGGCAACTTCAGCAGCTTTCCATGCTAGGGCTGCCCTCAGCGACATTTGGGCCAACCCCCATACCTTTATCCTTCATTAAAAATTGGATTTGGCCTCCAGATGAAGAGCTTCTTTTGGTTCTGTGGTGCTCAGGAATGTCCTTCCGTAAGAGATACAGGTAGCTGGGGACTCTGTCCCATCAGTAAGGAATGAACGAAGATTAACAACATCAGATAAAGAAGTATGTCTTACCATAATGTTCTGTGTTGTTGATCTTCATTCATTCATTACTCCCCACTCTCCGTCCCCTGTCCCCCTCCGGAGGTTCCTGGTGGATTTCATATGGTCCTTCTTCCATTCTTCTTCCATTCTTGTAGGTCTGTTATGACCAGAGGTAGCCTCTACTTTTGTCTGTCAACTTGCAAACTCGATATGTGGTAACTGATCAGAGCATTGTGGGTAGGATCTTAGCTGGAGAGTTTTTGACTCATGCAAGCTTGGTATAAGGCCGGCTCGCTTCCGAGGACGGAACCGATAACCCATCAGTAATGAATGAACGAAGATCAATAACACAGATGGAACGTTATGGTAAGATATAACTTCTTTTTCCGTGAGTTGAGTCCAGATTTGCGATGTGTTCTGGAATAAAATGTGAATATATACATCTCTATCTATATCCATTTATCTGTGTATATCTATATCTATGTATATCTATATATATATATATATATATATTTATATTTTAGAGTGAAGTCTGTAAGTGGCATTAAAGGTTGTTTGAACTTATTTTCAAGCATTAAAGGCATATTCAGTTCTTTTCTGTTCCAGATTTCATTAATCACTGAAATGAATAGTTGGTATCCGGTATTGATCTGTAAATACTTTTTTCATGTTTTTATGCCCACTGCATGCTAGCCATCAGCCCTCCTGTAGCTAAGTGAACTTTTCCCCCCTCGAAATGAGCTAGTTGTGGGAGACCATTCTCCATGCAGCTATCAGTTTCCTGATGATGGCCTAAGTCCCTGCCCTCAGGCTGATGATGTGGAAGTTCACTTAGATGAGTACCTATGCCCCCCCTCCCCCCACTGGCATCAACTGTCACTCCCACCCTCTTTCAGGAAGTCCTGCAGGGCCTGGACCACAAATTAAGCCCAGGCCATCTGAGTTTGTCGGAGATTCAGCCCTATGTGCTTCAGAGCCTATAACTGTATGTAGACTTTTAACAGGCTTTTCATTTAAGTCTAAACACTTTCAAGTGTTGTAGCAGGCTTTGAGTTGCATGTAATATATCTTAGTTGTAAGTAGCACATCAAGATTTCAAGAAAACTAGTACAGCCACATGACACGTTTTGTTGTATACTAGGTAACAGTCAAATTGCTGTTTTAATATGCTTATGTTAACAGATGAGGGTTATGAATTGTAGCCCCAACTGTGCACTGTTTGTTATGCTTCCTGAGAATGGTTTTGCAATAAAACATCAACAGTGCCTCAGTCTGTTGGAGGCCTTGATTAAATTCCAGTAGAATTATGTTGTTCTGTAAGAAAATCATTCCTGATGATTCATTGCCTGGCTGGAGCTGAAAGTAAATGAATTTGATGTTTGCCTTAGAGCTATAGAGTATTGCTGTTTTATTAATGAAACTATCAGTCATTTTACAGACATTAATATAATTTTGCTTTGTATGAGTAACTAATGTGTCACACTGTTTTATTTTTGAGTTAACTTGACATACCATGCAGCTGTGGATTTTAAGCAAAATTAAATAATCTATTGCTAAATGAAAGTATACCTTGTTTCACTATGACCTTAATACATTCTGCATTCAAAAGCTAGAATGCTCACGCGTTCATTAAACGATGTTTGAAAATACTTTCTACTGATGTTTATTTTGCTAGGGTCTGTCTGGTTGAGTCTTGTATGCATTTATTGTTGGACTTTTTCTCTTTTCTTAAAACATTCTGGTTATTCCTGGGCTTCAGCCGTAAATTGAGTTGTACTGTGAGCGTTTATTGTGTCCAAGGAGTATATGATATTTGACATGAGTAAAGCTTGTAAATTTATTTTCAAAGAATTTAAAATTTTTGCTGATTTAAAAGGTTTGTGAACAGGAAGCCAATTCCTGTGTGCATGAAATGCTCACTTGCACATTTGGTAATTTAGCTTAAACCTAAAATGCCTGATAATTTTACAAGATCAGTTTTAGTCAAGATTGTATACAGGATGTCGGGACTGTGCCTGACTGAAAAGGTAGTGTCCTAAAGTGTCATGACTTTGACACTGAGAGCAGAGTAAGGAGAAATATGTTACATGATCAGCATTATTAACAGTGCCTAATGCAACTTCACGTGTGTGGCTAAATTTTTTTTGCAAACTGTACCAAATCCTTGAGACGGTTGTCCCTTTTTTAGAGAGAGAGAGACAAGGGGATCAGACATTACTGTGCTGCTGTTTCGTCAGTGTGTCAAGATTTTTTTTCCTGTAGGCTATGCAACTAAGGAGCAGACTTAACATTGAACATGTATACCACAATGTGTAGCAAAGGTTGACTAGCAAAGTAAAAAGAAATACACATTCATTATCCTGAGTATAGCCATTTTGCTAGCTTCCTCATTTGTACCCTTTCATCTTCATTATGCATCTGATAGTTAAGTGTTCTTGAAACGAACAAGAGTTGTGCCACCTTAAAGATGAAAATGTGTACATTGTAGCTCTAATAACATATTATGGCTTCTGGAATGATTGGTTTACTGACCGTTTGCTTAAAATGCAAGCTCATATAGTGAAAATTTGAAGCTATAGAAAGAATTGAACCTCCAGGTTCCTTAGTCAAGATAACGACATAGAACTTATGTAATGCTTATTATAAATTATCATTTCTCAAAACCAATTTTTTATACTGAATTTATTTCTCCTGATAGATGTGCTTTAATTACCATATCAAACTGAGAATAATTCATTTGTTTTAAAGAAACCTTTTTAATCCTAATCCATGTACAGATACCATATGCCTTGCTGTTCAGTGCAGTAGTTATCTTTATAATCTTTTAAAGGTTTAAATTGAGAATTCATTTATGTGTATATAGGACTAATGTTCATCATTAGGTCACTGTTGCAGTAGCTTAAGCTGTACAAGTTATATCCTAGCAACTTCCAAAGCTTTAGGCTACCTTCCACATGCCCTAACTGCTGAAGGGCTTGAGAAGAGCCATATAAAGTCAGTGGTTAGGGTGTCAAACATTCCGAACTTTCTTGCTGTTGAAGTATGCTTTTGATGCGGACTTTGAACGTTTGACTGTTGGTTTTCCCCTGAAAAGAACTCATCTTCTCTAACTTTGGTGAAGTGGTAGCCAAGTCTAATTCATCACTAAGTTTTAAAAGAAAATTATTTCCCTTCATTCAGATATTGATTTCCAATAAAAAGGACAGGAATTAGACTGGAATTGTATTTCTCCAGGCCCCTCACCTCATCCCCAGCCCCACCAAAAATGAAAGAATTGTTTTAGTGGGCATAGAGGGAAATTCCATTATCCGAGCAAAGATATTCTGATTTATTACAGAGTTCCTCAACCTGATGTTCTTCCTGTTCTACCAGCATTTGCGGATGTTTTTGGTGTCCTGTTGCATGCCTGACAGTAAGCATAGTGTCCCCAGAATGTCATATTATTAAAGGACCTCCATACCTACAGTCTTTTTATGTTTTCTAAACCCAAATCAGACCCTGTAGTTATTTCTTTTGCAAAATCATCTGTTGAGAAGTACCTTGCAAATTCTAAACCCATCCCTTCTGACAAAGATGCAAAAACGTTTGATAGATTTGGGTAGAAGCTATATTCTTCTTTGATCTTCAGAATTCTGAATTGTCAGGCCTAATATGTTAACGTAGCTGCTTTTTGTTTTGAAAATATGAGAAAGGTAACTGCTAACTTCCCTTCTTCAACTATTAAAGCATCTCTGAATTCTTTAATAGGTTCCGTTTCGTAGATAATCAAACACTCTTTGAAGTGTTCTTAAGACTCTTATGTTGCTGTATGCAGAGCAGCTGCCACCTAATCAGTAATGAGGAGGGTTACTTGGTTACACTCAAAGGGGGTATTGTTTCGATCCGCTTCACAGGTTCATAGGTAAATACTAGGCTAGCTGCCCTTGCAGGCTCTTTTGAGCCTAGCCAATTTCCCTTTTTGTGCCCAAAGTAACTATCCCATTTGATTATCGATTGGGTTTACACTTCCCATGGTCAATAGTTATTCTTATTGGGGTAGTATATAATTGGGATCATACCTTAGGTAATTTAAGGGGACCCATGCATGGGATGAATCATTTAGGAGACATCCTGTCCATTAGTAGTACAGGACAGTCCTGGGGTACATTTTCTGTTGACCATCCATAGATTTAAGTTGCACTTGAAAATGGACAGGGATGAACTTTGTTTTATGAAGATGGGGAGTCTGTTCCAGAGCAGTGATACCCTCTGCAAGATGTACCTGTCCCTCCAAACCATTCTGTTGATGTTGCAGAAGAGGATTAGATCCCTAGACTGAGCATTTCTGATGCCATTTTACTTGATGTGCAGTAAATCCATCAATAACTGGTTGGAGGATGCCAGACACAGGTCACCTCTTAGCAGTCTGTAGGATACCGAATGTAGTAACAGGGCTTTGAGTCAGCCTATGTAGGACATGCTTTGTAGGCATTGTATCCTTTTAGTAAGGTATGACTGTGGGTATTCCAGTTATTGCATGTGTCTCGACAGATACATGCCAAAGGGGACATTCTATTCAATGACTGGCCTAATGAGAGCTGAGCAAAGGGGGGGGGGGGGCAATGACATCCCTAAATCTAGACTCAGTCCTTTTGTTTATAAGCTATGAATTATAGAAGGATTTTCTTACAATAGACACATATTGGTCAAAAGTTAGGTCACTGTCCACATAAGTTCCCAAACACTGAACAGCTGGGTCAACTCTTAGGATTGTATTGTCAGTTTGGTGGTTCCCTGAGGTAGATGTCTTGCCAAAGGATGCAATAATGTATATTCTACTGGGATCTGTAGAAAAAAATGTGATGGAAGAGAGAAGTTAATTCAAGGAGTCGCACAGATTTTTCAACCCTCCTTCCCAAAGTTTAATAGGACCTTTCTTTTCAACTCAGGATCCTTTTTATAGGAAACGGAACAGACAGTCTCAGCAAGGTACAGGCAAACGGAATTCTAAAATGCAATGGCAAGAAGGCTTAAAAATGAAGGGAAGAGCCATCCAGAATCAAGCATGGTCGAGAAAGGCGGACTGATTATATGCCCTGTCATGTGTTTCTCCATTCTCACCCTTGGAACCATTTAAACCTTTCCCAAAGTCTAGGTCTTCATTTTCTTAGTGGCATCAGATAACCTCCACATGGGGTCTGAGAATCATTCACCAAGGGTATATTTAGCAGTGAGAGTCATTTCTGCTTCTTTGGGGGATTCCTATTATCCTTCAAACCAAACTACTTTGTTTCCTCCAGTCCTGGAGCAAATGTTGTCTGTAGAGGTTATAAAACCAAATTCCTTGGACCAAACAGGGAAAGGAATTTATTCAGTAAGCTTTCATGTGCCAAAGAATGAATGAACTTGGAGATAAGTCCTAGACCCTTCCTTTCTAAACCTTCACATCAAAGTTGAAAAGTTTGCAGTGCTTTTCCTTCAGTCTATGTTAACACTTCATTCCATCTCTTTCAGTAGTTTTTGTTTGATTTTCTGTCTGACTGACATTTTTCAGTTCTCTGTCTTATCCTTTGGACTATCTACAGCTCCAAGAGTGTTGGCAAAATGCCTGCCACCAGTAATACCTAATTGCAGGTTGCAAAACGTTAATTTTCCATATTTGGATGAGTGTCTTACATGGTCAGGAATTGCTTTCCTGAGTAAAGGATCTCCTCCTTAGTCTAGGGTTCCAGGTGCATATACAGAAATCTTCTCTCATTTCTTCTCACAGGATAGTGTTTGTAGGATTCCTTCTGGAAACATCCCTCATGAGGGCTTTTCTTCCTCATGACAAAGTAGACCTTTACAAGGAACATTTTTTTTCCTCTAACAAGTCATTGACCTCAGCCAGAGAACATCTCAGGACTCTGCTTCATGACCACTACAATTCACTGGCAAGATATTAAAAAATTAGGACAAGCTGAGCAAGATCACGAATTGAAACTAAACCCAGGTGTCTTCAGGATTTGATCCAACTCTGCGGAACTCCTTAAATGGATCTATTTGCTTTCATTCATAACAGACATATAAGGAAATGTTGTTCTAAGATTCCTTGCAAACAGGCCTGGAAGACACATGCCTTCTTAGTCCCATGGACAAGAGTATTCCTATACCCTTTTCTACCCTTTCCACTCCTATCCAGGGCCATTCTGAACATTCAGAAGGACTCCCCAAAGATAATTGTAGTGACTCCCTTTTGGCCTAGACAACTGTGGTTCTTCCTCCTTTTGAAAATGGCCAAGGGCAATTACCACAAACTTCCTCACAGAATGGACTTGCACAAGACAGAGGTTATTTGATGCACCCCAATGTTTGATGCACCCCAATCTGCAGCTTCATCAGTTGACTGGCTGGATGATAGTTTTATTATCTCTTAGGCACTTGTTTTCTTAGAACATGTAGCAGGTATTAAAGGAGGATAAGAAACTTGCTTGTAAGATGATCATATATGGGTAAGTGGAAGAGATTTTCTAGTTGGTGCCAAACTAAGAACCAGGACCCTTATAAGGCCCAGATACCTCTGGTTCTACTATAAAAAAGGCCGGAGGATAACAACTTGCACAAATATTCTTCTGTTAAGATTTGCCTCTTGGCCATCTCTGTTTCTGCCTGTAGACCTAACCTCAAGTCAAATAGTTTTTGAAAGGGGTTCTGCATATCCGTCAACATAGAAGACAAGTGGCTTCTTTTTGAGATCTCCATGTTTTCTAGAGAAACTTACACTTTTTCCAGTTGAACCAGCTTACCAGACGGAAGTTCTTAACGTGGAAAACAGTGTTACTCATTGCTCTGACCTCTGCAAGAAGAGTATCTGAGTTGAGCTGTTGTGGTGGGTCATCTTTGTCACTTTTCATAAGGATACAGTATCTTTGAGCATAAATCCTTTATGTATAGTTAAAGTATTTTCAGAGTTTACTATGAGTCAAGCTAGTCCTCTTTTCTTCCAGATCCAAGAAGTATTGGAGAAAGGATTTTGCATACTCTGGATGTGCACAGACAACCCAGATAATAACAGAACACAACCTTCAGGAGTTTGGATCGGCTGTTTATTTCTTTTGAAGAGAAGAAAAGGGGGCAAAACAATTTCCAAATGATTGTTTCATGCTGTTTTCAGTTATTCTCACCATGATGGTCACGTCCAGCCAAGGTCATGGCCCATTCTACAAGGTCATTGCTACTACTGTGGCTTTTCGGAAAGTGTTGACTATAGAAGTAGAAGAGAAGGGACAAAGAGAAACAGAATTTACTACAAGCTTGATCTATCTGAGGGATTCACTGTGAAACATGCTGTTGTCAGAAAGGAATGAAGAAAGAGACAAAAAACTGCAAGATTAAAAGAGGAATGCCTCTACGACACCAAATTCTTAGCAACTGGCCTTCCTACTTCAAATTTAGATTTATTTATTTAACTGGTACTGGGAACTTTTTCAGCCAAGACATGATGGGCCACAATGGCAAAGACAAGAACAAGTAAGAAATGTAGTTAGGAAAAAAAAATACTGCTATTAAGGCATTTTGCATGTGCAATAGTTAACCAGAGTGTGACAGTGAACAAAGTAGATAATTAAAACATTAAACAATATTTACAAGAATGCATACATTATTAATGGCTTTGTATGCAATGTTAACTTCATTGTAAAATTAGAATTATTTGTAAGCGTATTACACAACTCACAGTGCTGTAAGATGTTACTACAGTGTAATAGATTAGGATCATAGGAGGTTACTAGGAGGTCATTTCAAGCCTAGCCATTTCATCCCAATGTAATACCATAGATACACTAGCCAATACCCAGTACTGTATTTAGTAATGACTGCCCATGTCCAGGAGGGTTGTGGGTGCTATCAGTGGTAAGAATTTATGGTGCCCCATCCACTCGTCCAAGTTCCTTTTGAACAGTGTCATAGAGATGCTCTGTTTCACATGAATTGGCACCCTATTCCAAAGATGCAGCAGTTGCTGAGAGACAAATCCGTTGCTCCAGCACTTCCTATTCAAGTTGAAGGCCATATTTAGGTCCCTGGAATGGGTAGCTCTAGTTCCGTTTGATTTATAGATGTGCAGCAAATTCATTAGGTTTGGATGGAGATTGCTCTGTAAGCCTGGCATATGTTTCCCCTAAGAAGTCTGTACAATACAGATTATAGTGACAGGGACTTTAGTTGGTCTGTGTAAGACACATGCTGGAGTCCCTTGATCTTCCTGGAAACCTCTGAGGTCCCTCCAGTTGTTGCAGGTGCTTTGTACAGTACATGTCGAAAGGGACGTTATACTCCATTATGGGCCTGATTAGTGACTAGTATAGAGGGGTTATAACCTCCATTGCTCTAGAGGCGATGCCTTTGCTAATCAAGCGTACTACGTAGAAAGCCTTCCTTACTACAGTAGACATATTCTGGTCAAAGTTAAGGTCACAGTCTACTTGTAATCCCAAATCGATTACCACTTTGTTGGTACATAAGTTATTATTGTTAATTTGATAGTGTGAAGGGACATTGTTTTTGCCAAATGGAATGATGATGCATTTCTTTGCTTTCAGTTTGAGATCATGACTAAGACGCCAGTCGTTGATCTGCATAAGACCCTCCTGAAGTATACTGACATAATTTGGGGGATTCAGTAATTGCACCCAGTTTGCAGTTGTCCACAAACTTGGTCAGTCGCAACCCCTTAGTTTTGGCTGGAACTTCTGAGAAGTATATACCAAATAGTAGGGGGCCTGGCACTGACCCTTGTGGCACACCGCTGGTGACAGGTCTGCTGGTTGATGTGGAGTCACCCACTTTGATAGCATGTAACTGGTTTGTGAGACATTTGCCAACCCATCTTACAGCGAAGGGGTTTACGTTCAGTTTGCTAAGTTTATCAGTAAAGCCTGAGTGTGGGATTGTGTCAAAGGCCTTTGCCAATGTGGGGTAAGCTGTGTACACAGATTTGCCCTCATCAATAGCCCTAGTCACATTTTTGAAGAAATCTACCAGGTTTAACAGGCAGGATCTGCCCTTGACTAAGCCGAATTGGGTCTGATCCAGGGTTTGGAGATTGTCTATGTATTTATTTATGAGGTCCATTATTATACATTCCATGGCTTTACAGATGAGGTTGGTCAGGCTTATGGGTTTGTAATTCTGTGGGTCTATTGCTAAGCCACCTTTATGGAGAGGAATAACAGTTGCTGTTCTCCATTCCCCTGGAACAAAGCCAGTGGTTAGGCTGTTATTGAAAAGTGTGCTTAATGTTGGTGCTAGTTCATGTTTTACTTTGTTTAGAAGACATCCTTGGATGCCGCCTGCTGCCATAGAGCCTGTGTTTTTTGCTTTCGACAAGGCTTTAAAGACCTGCTCTTCAGGTATGTAGTGTAGGGGTGAAACTTGGGGGCAAGGTTTGTGATAAGTTTGACGGAGATAAGGGTGTGAAATTTTCACCAAATCTGTCCGCTAGTAGGTTTGCTATCTCTGCGGAATCAGTGTGTTTGATACCGTTAGTCACTAATTCTCCACATTGTTGAGTCCTACCTTTTAAGCTATGCGCGTAGCTGTAAAAGGCCTTATGATTATCCCTGGTGTGATTGCTAAGTTTTAAAGTTACCATTAGAGGATTTCACATGTTGTCTTATTTACCTGTTGAGGCTGAGGAGGATTGTTTTCCATTGTTGGAGACTCACCTTAGTTTAGACAGCGACTTTTTGCATTTGTTGATGATGGATGTCCACCAGGGCAGCTTTTTTTTTCTTTTTTTACTTGGGGCTCTGGCTTTGAGTCTCTCTAGAACAGCTGAGCCAATGCACTTATACAAGTAATTGTACAGGGCTTTAGTGTAAGCTTTGGTGTAGTTATCACTTCCAGCTGGGGGTGGGGCTTGGAATGCATTTGTACCTTCCCGTAGGAGGGTATACTTTGCTTTGGTGAAGCTTTTTAGTCTGGCTTGCACCCTTTGTGAGCTCTGTTGTTAGTGCCAGTTCGAAGGCATCTGATTTGTGGTCAGATTTAACTAATGAGGGTCCCACAGTTACGGTGGTGCATGTGTTTACTATGTTAGTAAGGACCGTATCTAGAATGTTTATTTCTCTTGGGGTTTGAACGATTTGTTCCAGGGCATATGACTTAACAAAGTCAAGGAACTTTTGCACTAGTGAGTTAGGGCTAGAATAGGTTTCCCACTTGATGGTGGGATAATTGAAATCTCCCATGGCCGGAGTGCTTGGCAGTATTTTGATTGATCCAGTTTGGTCAAGTAGGCCTCATTTGCATTATGATCCATGGAGGGGAATCTATAACTACCTATGACTTGAATGGGGTCTTACTCATAGTAATCTGAACATGGAGCAACTGCATGGCGTTGTCCAGTCTAACTAGTCTGGAGGTGAATTAATCTCTAATATAGATAGAAACATTGCCTCCTTTGGTTATCACACATTTGTTTTGTGGTCTTGTGGTCTGAATATGCAGAAGGCATTGTAGCCTTGCAAGGCTGGGGTACTCTCTCAGGCCTTGAACCAGGTTTCTGTGACTGCACAGACATCTACATCCTCCAGTGACAGACGTGCTTCCAGGGTGTGTAGTTTTTGGTTTAAACTCCTAGCATTTAGCAGCATAACCCTTATTTTGTTGTCACTGGCAATTTTCATGAAGGCAATTTTGTTTTTGAGACTTTGCCTAAAAAGGCACTATGGGGGAGGGAAGAGCCAGCAGCCGAAAACCTAATGGTGCTAGGTGCAAACCGTCTCTGGCAAAGCAGTGAGATTTGTCAGTCATGTCATCCCAGGCTGACAGAAACTGAATCCCCTTTGAATTAACCCAAAAACTAAGCCATTTATTGAAATTCATCGTTTTCTGTTTATACTGTGGCATTATTCTAGGTGAGGGTAATATGCTGCTCAAGGCTAGGGACATAACTGCCTGGGACACATTCTCGGAGAGCTCAATCATGTCTCTCTTCATATAGTCCAGTGAAGTGCATCTCAGGTCGTTCACTTCAATGTGAGCTATGACAAAATCATAATGGTACGTGCTGCCGAGAGACCTGAGTGCATGTGTGATCTGACGAATCCTGGCACCAGACAGGCAGTTGACTGTGATTTTCTCCTTATCTCACCTGAGGAATGGGACATCAGTGTGTGTCACTATGGAGTCTCCAATGACAACAAAATGTGTTTTTTGAGTCTTGCGCCTTAAGGGCTTGGTAGATGAGACACTGGTGTTGCTGTGCGTCTTGGGTGCTGTGGGAACTGTGCTAGTTGTAGCAGTCTTTTCTTTTGGAGGACTGTGGTGTTTCAGTAAGTTTTTTGCGAGAACTTCCACATATGTTGATTTATGTATTGGCTGCATACTATGTGTATGAGTAGTGGTACTGTGTGCATGAGTAGCGATGGGTGAGTTGACAACCTCTTCATTGTTCCTGTTTTGAGTGCAAGGGACCGGGGATTCAAGATTCTTGGCGTAGATACAACTCTCGCACTCTGTACTAGAGTGAGTTATTAGTAGAGGGTTGTTAGTGTCCATGAGGAAGCTGCTACACTGCCTCAGGAGACCCAGGTCAACAAGGTCGGCAGGAGAAACAAGGGTAGTCAAACTGTCCATAGTGCCAGGTTTAAAGACGGGGGTGCTTTCAGGACTCGTCTAGGAGGTGTTGTATAGATGGGTATTTCTAACTGGGCTTTTGGCTGGTGGTTTAATAGGTCACAGTTCACTTACAATACTTCTTAGACCGGAGATGTACTAATGAGGGCACCCTAATGTACTACACCTGTATCTAAGGCAAAAAGTGTTGAAATTATCTGTCTGGCTATGGCACACAATTGAGCTCAAAAGAACCAATGAGGATGCTTATTCCAAGCCCTAGACCAATCACCCTTCACCAGACAGGTTCCAGTCAGCACACTTCTCTCACAAGGGTGCAGCAGGGCCCCATCCAAACAGAGATGGATTGGAAAATGTGCTCCGAGTACAACAGCCACTACAAACAGATCCAGATGCAGCAAACCTGTATCTGGACTATGCTACAGCTACTAGCTACACTAATTTAGGCAGGAAACACTAAAATTGTTTTAAACAGAAGAAAAACAGCAGTGAGACACTAAAAATGTTTTAAACAGCAGAAAAAAAACAGCAAGGAGACACTGAAGAATGTTTTAAACAGCAAACAAATCGGTTATTTAAAACTCTGCATGGTGGGAAAACAGAACAGATGGTTTGCAAACAGTGAAAAGTAGCAACAATTACTTTGCAAACAGTGAAAATAACAAAAAGCTTTGCAACAGTGAAAACCGCAACAAAATATGATTCAACAGGCACAGTAAGACAGACAAATGCAGTACAAACAGTGCAGTTTAGTTTAAAATATATTAAAATACAGTATTAAATAAGCAGAACACAATAAGAAGTGCAGTAAATAGTATAATCAAGCCAAAAACATGCAACTTATGGTTTTGGGGAAGCTGAGAAGCCACTAGTCGTCTGGTATCTCAGTTCAGAGTTGCGGCTGGTAGCCCACCTCAGTTCAGCTTGTTTCAGACGCGAAATCAGAGTTGCATGGCTGTACAAACAAAGGACAGGGGATCATTATGTTTACATCACTCTTGTTGTCCTTGGTACTCTGAAACAGACTAAACCTTTAAATTTTGGAATGGAGCCTAAGAACTAGTTTACCAGTGTATTAGTGCATGTCTCCATAGCACTTGGATTTGCTTTCTTTGAATAGACGGTCTCAAGTGTTTTCTTGAAAGTCAGCTGTTTGTGTATATTCCTCATGTTCTCTGGGAGATTGTTCCAAATTGCTGGAACTATTTTAACAGAAGTTCTTTCATACATACCAAGTATGAATATGGACCTATATAACTGGATTCCATCATTGTATCGTATAGTATAGGACTGGTTTCTAAACTACAGCCTGTTGAGGAGTGGTAGACAGTTGCCATTGTTTAATATTTTGTAGGTGAGACTATTGAGCAATAACACAGTTGTAGCTGTAAAACGTAGGCAGTTGTTTAAGTTGAGAGTAGTGCAATGTTGCTCATGCATGTTAAGTATATGAATCCAAGTTTGGGTGTATGAATCTAAATATTTTATTCTTAGGAAGTTAAATGAGTGCAGTATTGTATGCAGAGAGAAGTGCAATTAAAGGAGACTGTTTTCTACTCTCGAGAGGTGGGAGGCGTATGTTTATGGCAATGGCCTGACTAGCCTCAGTGGCTAACAAGTTGGATATTTTGTAAGGAAGTTTAAGTTGAATTAATACCTTGTTGACCTGAACTTCTTTATGCTGTTGGAATGATAGTTTTGGTCTAAGATTAGCCCTAGGTACCTCTGTTGGATTGTGATGGAAGGAGGGTTAACTGCCGCATGACAACTTTGTCTCTCCACCTTGATTTGTTTATTTGCTGAAGCAGGTTCATATCTCTGGTTGTAGTGTTCACAGGACTGTTTGATTTGTGGAGAAATAAGAGGTCTTGGACTGCTGGTTCCCTAATGGTCAAGGACGACATATATTGCCTCTAAGGAGTCAGTAAAACACTGACTACAAGGACAAGGCAAGCAGCCTCTCTTGATTGAGTGGGTGCTTTATTACCATGATCTTTTTTTTTTTTTTTTGTCAGGAACTATTGGGATCTCTCCAACTACTTGATATGTTTAGTAACATACGGGGGGGGCATTTTATGCTATGATATGCTTAATCGGTGCAGAATATAGAGAAGTCAAGACTTCTTTGGATATAGAGAAAATACATTTTGTGATCATCTGTGCCAGATGGGATTTCCTGACCACTGCTGCAGCATGATCAAACCTCTCTCACATCTTTGTTTTGGAAGATAATGTTTTCTTTACTATAAGCTGGGTGGATGGTTTGTTTGCCAAATGCAACAACATTTTGTTTTTTAACAATTAGTTTTAGCCCATTTTCAGCATGCCAGCTGTTAACATGTGCATGTTCACTTTATAGCTTTTGCATATCATAAGGGGATTCAAGTACAGCAATCAGTTTACAATTATCTGCAAAATTGGTTAACCAGCGTTCCTGATTTTTGATTTGAAGATCAGCGAACTGTATGCCGAATAGCAAAGGTTACAGCATGGAACCCTGTGGTACCCTACTGGTTACTTTCATGCTCTGTGTGGGTTCCATACCTCTGGCAATTTGCTATCTATCCATCTAACAATGTTGGGCTTAATTTAGCTTGCTGATAATATTGGCATGTGGTATATTATCAAATGCAAGGTCAAGGTATGCTGTATGGACAGCATGACCACTATCCATGGCTTGTGTTGCCCTCTCAAAAAAAAAAAATAATTACCATATTTGTTAGACGGGAACAGCTCTTAACAAAGCCGTACTGCTTGGGATCAAGTCTGATAAGAGTTTTTTTTATATTGTAGTTTATTAGATATGTTATGATCCATTCCATGGCCCTGAAAATGAGGCCCATGAGCTTGATAGGTCTTAAATTCCCAGAGTCAGTGTGTGGCCACCTTTGTGAAGAGGCATCACAACTGCTTTGTAACATACCCAGTGTATTAGCTCAGGCTGAACAGTTTTTTAGGGGTGGTATCACCAGGGCATTTTTAATGCTGTTCAGCAGGCAGCCTGGAATGTTATCAGGTCCAGTCAAAGATGTATTTTTTTTTTTGTCTTGGATGTTAATTTTAACTAGTGCTGTTTTGTGATGATAGGGCTTTGCAATCATTTGGTATATGTGAGTTTGGTATAGATGTCTCTGGAGTGAAGCTAACGTCCACATGATCAGTATAGGTAGTGCCATTTTTGAAATAGTTCAGAACGATGTTAGCATGTTAAACACAGGAAATCAAAGTTGGGGAAGTTACCACCACAAAGAAACCAATCACCAGTGCAGTCCTCCAGGGTTCTGTACTGGGACCTCTACTGTTTGGCATCTATTTCTCTGAAGTAAAAAAACAGTACCAAAGGGCTGTGACTGACTGCAGATGACTGCAAGCTAGGAGCCATCATTGCACCCTCAAATGACTTAGCCATCCTGCAGGAAAGTTTGTCTCAAATAAATAACTGATGCTAAAGTCATGGACTGAAACTAAATGCCAAAACCTGCATTATCATATCCTTTAGGAAGTCATCTACTCTAGCATGCTACCACATCGACAATACACCCATAAGGGTTGACCCAGAAATATTCAGTCTGGGGATCTAAACCCTTTCTGCAACATCAACAGAGCAGCTTGGAGGACAGGATTATCTTACAGAGGATACTGCTGCTCTGTAACAGACTTTGCATTCTCATAAACAAAGTTCATGCCTGTCCATATTCAAGTGCAACTTGGGTCTATGGATGGGAAGCAAAAAAATGTACCCCAGGACTGTCTCCTCTACTACTATTTGACAGAGGCAGCTATTAAATGATTTATGATCCCTTCAAATTGTCTAAGGTATGATCCTAGTTATTCTTACTAGGGGTAATATACAGTTATGGACCATGGGATGGGTAAGGTCAATCT
This sequence comes from Protopterus annectens, assembly GCF_019279795.1. Taxonomy (NCBI): domain Eukaryota; kingdom Metazoa; phylum Chordata; order Ceratodontiformes; family Protopteridae; genus Protopterus; species Protopterus annectens. The sequence continues at coordinate 1,143,932,037 of NC_056728.1, read as the reverse complement.
AACCTCAAATAGGAAAGGTTAATTCAAGCACAAGAAGGGAAACTGGCTAGGCTTAAAATGATCTGCAAGGGCAGCTAGCCTAGTACTTACCTATGAGCCTGTGCTGGGTATTAATTTCATAATTTACTGACATAGATAAAGAAGGATTTGTAATTATCATTGGTTTCTGATGCTAGCCTAAGTTCATGGGATGCTTTAATTTCCTTGATGGTGTTTTTCAAGACCTTCAATAACCTTTTGATGTTACCCTTGAGTTGAGTCTTTGGTTTTGCCATATATTTCTAATGAGCTTTTTTCTGTTCTTGTTTTGTTTATTTATCCATGTGACCTGCCTGGGCTGGCTTGCTCTTTTCTTTACCTTTTTTTTTAGTTTTGTCAGGGACTGACGTGTTTATACATTTTTCTAGTTGGGCATAGAATGACCTAGCCGTATATTAATTTTTTTTTGGGGGGGGGGGGGGGGGTTGAATTTAGAGCCTTCTTCATAGAATTGTAGGAAGTTTGTACTTTTGAACTCTGAATATTGTGTGGGATAGTACATATTTTCCACATTTGTAACTATCAGGTAAAGAACACTTTGACCTCTAATGGGCTGTTTGACTACTTTGATCTTGGGATTCCTGTCAATGATGCTGAGGAATTTTTGGCAGTAGTCTACGTTTTGATACATAGGTCTTCTAATTTATCAGTAGGTAGTTAGTCTCCCAGGATAATAGAATTTCTGTGTATATGAAGTTCATACAGTGTATTTAAGAAATGGATGTGTTTTTTGTGGGGGTTGTGAGGTGGGGGTGGGGAGTCACAGAGAGGGTCCTGTAACATGCTGTGATCAGACAGATGGTTTTATTTCAACTGGGTTGAATCTGAATAAGTTAATATGTTGGGTCTCTGTGAATCTGTCTTGAGGTATTAGTGTTTAACAAATATTGATATGGCAATTAGGTACCCATTGGGTCTAAAGGCATTGACACAAACCCTAGTGTAGAAGGGTTGCTTTCTGCACCCTTAAGTTAAGTTTCAGTGATAATGCACACATGAACGTGCTCCAAATGCAGGAGGGCTTCAACATCAGGCAGTTTATTTAGACTTCTAGTATTGAGCAGCGTGATTTTGATATTGTCTGTAGCTTTGTTTGTTTTTTCAGTTTGGAAGATCCATTATTTGTCAAGTATGCAGAAGCTTTTGAATATGAAATGCAAGCTGTCCTTGGCAAAGCAAATGGGACTGTTCAGCATTTAATCCCATGCTGACACATACTATTCCCCTTAGAATGACACCAGTTACTAAGCCAGCTCTTGAAATTAATCATCTTTTATTTTACCTTGGATGTGTACCTGGGGAAGGTAGAATTCTGCTCAGTGCCAGAACCTTTCAGAGTGCAAGGGAAGAGGGAAAGTTTGTCTGACATGTTACAGTTAAGGTGGATGTTAAGGAATTAGAAGGTGGGCATTGTAAAAAGGCAGGAAGGAACTGTGGACTGAGAAATGGGAACATGCTTGGAGAGCTCATAAATGTCTGTCTGCATTTCCCTTAGGGTTTTGAATGCAGGCAATTTGCATCCACATGGACCACCACCATGTTGTAGTCATGTTTGATGTCCTTTTATTCTCATGTTGCAGTATTCTTCACCTTAGGGAGTTGCTGCCTGTAGCACCGGACATATGGCCAGAAAACCAAAGTCTTGAAAGCAGGGGTACGTGCGACGTTGCATGTAAGAGTCATAAACTGATGCTGGTTATATCTGTGATGTCTGCACGTACCCAAATCAGAACTTTTCTGCCACAGTGTGTTTCAGACATCCGATCGCCAGCTCCAGTAATCTAGCGTTTGTTTGATTTCAGCCTTCCATTTTCAACAATCGCTTCAGGCTGTCCGCATTCAGATAAGTACCCTTGTGGGTTTTTTGCTTGTTTCTTTACCTGTTTCAGATGCATGCCATCCAGGAAGGGAAAGTGTGCTTGTGCAAGACAAATTCCACATAAGGGCACACACGAGCAGTGTTTATTCTATTTAGGGGGCAGGTCACGACTACAAGTCCTGTGATATTTACCAATCTTTTGTCCCAAAACCCTTAAAAGCCATTTGTCGGCGTTAAGTCTCTGTTTAGAGAATCAGCGACTTCGTTGCTTGGCGTTTAGGATGGAAGGTGGAGCGGGCACCTTCGAGCTGTCAAGGAAGAAGACTAAAAAAGTTAGGCCCGACGTCCAAGTTGCGACTCCGGAATCTGGTGAGATACTTGAGGCAAGTGTTAGCCCGGGATCACTCCAGACTTTGTATACTTCTCTGTTACCGGGAACTGAAATGGAAGTCGATACAGTGGGTATCAAGAGTACTTCTGCTGAAGCTCTACAACCATCAGCTCCTGATAGTGAGAGGGAACCACAGCTTGTGCCATCGGAGGGGCGTTCTACTGCCCTGCTATTCATTCCCACATCAGCACCCAGGCCTACTTCTGTTCCTGCTCATTTCACCCCCTTAAAAAGGAAACAGAAGGAAAACACAGGGCTAAAGATCCTACTCCAGCTTGGGAGTCCTTTTCTCAGACTTTATTCAAGGCCTTTCAGGTACTCCAGACCCAGACTTCCCAGTCGGGTCAACCACTGGCTTCACAGGTAGAATCTGAGGAAGACTATTCCTCTTCAGATGAATCCCTGACACATTGTTCTCAGATTGAATCCCCTAAGGGTTTTGCTACTCCTGAGGAAGAAGAGACCCTCACTCCCGAGTACCCATGAGAAGGTTTCTCCTTTGGGGACACTATTTCCCTACTTGGGCAGCATTTTAAGTGTGAGGCCTCAGATGTTTCTGAGACCATGAAAAGGTATTTTGAACTCCTGCAGATGGAGCAGCCCTCACCATCTGCAGTTTCTCCATTATTCACAGCTTTCCAGGATGCCTTCTCAGCTGCTTCCCAGAGCCCAGAATCCCAGCCTCCTGCTAACAAGTGACCAGACAGATTTTACAAAGGGTCTGCAAAGGAACAGTACCTTTTTAAGAATCCACCAGCAGATCCTGCTGTTATTGCAGTTTCAGCTGAAAAATATTCAGGACATTTACCTTCTTCCCTTTTTTTCCCCACTGATAAGGATAGTAAATTCACGGACAGGTTGGAGAAGAAGGTATACACTTCTACCTTGGCCATAAGAGCAATTCACTATCAAACTCATATGGCCAAGTTTGCCCTGGATTCCCTGAACAAGGCCTCTACTCTGCTGTCTGACATATCTGACTCACCACCCAAGGCTCAGCTGGGCACCTTTCTGAACACGGTATCCCAGGCGCCTAGACATTCAATCAAGTGCAGCTATGATGCTGTTGAAACCACTTCCTAATCGGCTGCATCTGGTTCACTGTTAAGGAGGTTCAAATGTTTGCGACTCCATCTGCCTTTGGATGTCCAAGCGAAATTGTTAGATGTTCCTTTGGATAAATCAGCACTCTTTGGAGCTGCCTCTGCAGAGTTACTTAAGTCACTGCAGGAAAAAGGAAAAGACTTGCAGAATATAAAACATTTACTGGTGTCACCGGTTCCCAATTGCCATAGTAACTACCCCCAAAATCCCAGCTTTAAGAGGTAGTCCTCCCATTCCTCTGCTACTCATTCCAGGGGAAGAAGACAACCTAGGAAACCATCCACTCCTAGATCTTCATCCACCTCAACATTTTCATCCTTTTGGAGGTGGCCAGACCCAGATAGAGCTTCTCTGCTGGGACTTTCTTCCCTTACCTACCTCTACCCCCCTCTCCCTACACGTAACCCTATCCCTACCCTCCTGGCAGAAAATTACCACAGACAGGTTGGTGGTCTCCATCATGGAGAAGAGGATATTTTATGACTTGGTGGGAATCTCTACCATTCCAGGGAGTTCCACAATCTCCTTCCAGTCAGCTTTCACTATTTCTACCATCCTGACACAACTTCTCTCTTAGGGCACTATAAAAGTATACCCGAAGACCAGTTAATTTTACTCCAGGGATGTTTTTGGTTCCAAGAAAGGGGGTGGTCCTTGGACACCTGTCCTCGACCTATCCTTCCTCAATCTCTTCCTCAAGGTGCCAGCCTTCAAAATCATCATACTACAGCACTTTCTTCCTCTTATTCCTCAACAAGCCTTCATGGCCTCCCTGGATGTGAAGGATGCATACCTTCACATCCCTATTCACCCCACTTATAGGAAATGTCTTCGTTTCTCTGTGGGTACCTCACATTTTCAGCTCTCTGCCTTGCCCTTTGGACTCTATACAGCACCAAGAGTAATCAACAAATGTCTAGCCCCAGTCATTGCATACTGCAGACTACAGGGCATACGAGTTTACCCTTACTTAGACAATATGTTGATCCTAAACCAGGACCCACTCACCCTGTCTCAACATCTGAACTGGGTTTGCAGGATTTTGCAAAATCTGGGGTTCACTGTGAATCACTTAAAGTCCCAAATGACTTCCTCACAAGATCTTGTTTTCCTGGGGTGTAGGATAAGAAAAGACTTGATGTCAGTCTTTGTCCCTGCCCAGAAAGTGGAATTTTTCACCCAGTTTCTCCAATCCCTCCTACCACTACCATCCATGTCAGCCAGAGAATTTCTGAGAATCCTGGGATTCATGGCTTTCTTGATTCCCATGCTCCCTCTAGCTAGGATGCACATGAGGAAGTTTCAGTGTGTATTAAGAAATTCTTGGAATCAATACTTTCATCCCATAGAAGCAAATCTTCCTATTCTCCCCTGTTTAAAAAAGGAACTCACCTGGTGGATCTCTACTATCACCCTCAATCAAGGGGCGCATTTACAGATTCCTCCACCCAAACAGCATCTTTACACAGACGCATCAGATCGAGGTTGGGGGGGCTGTCCTTCACGGTGCCAACATCCAGCAAGAGTTGCAGGAGGAATGGTCCATTCCAGAAAGAAGGAACCACATCAATCTAAAAGAATTAAGGGCCCTTTACTTGGCAATTCAGGCTTTTCAAGGGATCCTTCTGCCAGGCATATTACAAGTCATCACAGACAACATGGCAGTCCTGTGGTACATAAACAAACTGGGAGGAATAAAATCCTACCGTCTTTGAAATCTGACTGTTCAAATCTGGTCCCCGGCAACAGCAGTACAGATTTATTTGCAGGCAATCTACATCCCATCAGAAGACAACGTGATAGCAAACCTGAGCAGAACCTTAACACCCTCCCACAAATGGATGCTTCACATGGAGGTGTTATTGTATCTAATTCACAGATAGGGTATTCCTCAGGCAGATCTGTTTGCCTCCTCCCAGAACAGACAGATACCCCTCTCTTGCACAAGGCTTCCCCATCCACAAGCATGGAAGGGTGAACGCTTTCTCCTTCTCATGGGAGGGAGTGTTCCTTTATGCCTTCCCCCAATTTCCATTGTTTCACAAATTCCTCCTGAAAATACAGGACAAACCAAAAATCCTGTTGGTGACTCCATTCTGGCCAAGACGATATTAGTTTCCCCTACTTTTTCATCTAGCCCAGGGCAATCACCACAGGTTTATCTCACCGCTTTGACCTACTCTCATAAGACAAGGGGCCCCTTATTCATCCCCACCTTTTCAATCTCAGTCAGGCTGTGTGAGTGATACAGTTTTGATCCCCTTTAGGCACCTATAGTCAGAGAATGTACTCCAATGTTCTGCAGGAGGTCAGAAAACCAAGTACTAGGAGAAACTATTTAAATGGAAAAGATTGTCCAGTTGATGCTGTAAGAATAAACAGGACCCATCTCAAGCTTCTGTTCCACTGGTCCTTTCCTACCTATGTGAATTACTGCATTCAGGGTTGACTTATTCTTCAGTAAAAGTGCATCTTTCTGCCATTTCGGCTTGCCTTCCTCTGACTCCACCTCTGGCTTCTAGGCTAGATGTCAGGCTGTTTTTGAAAGGGGTCCTTCATATCAGGCCTCCTCGTAAGCCAATTCCCCCATGTTGGGACCTTAACTTTGTGCTGGAAAAACTTCCACTACCTGCCTTTGAGCCAGCCCATTCTTCCACTCTCAAGTTTTGTACTTGGAAAGCAGTCCTGTTAGTGGCTCTCACTTCTGCTAGAAGGGTATCCGAGATCCAAGCCCTTATGGCTTCACCTCCCTACCTTGTCTTCCATAAAGATAGGGTTTCCCTAAGGACTAACCCTTCCTTCATGCCAAAAGTAGTTAGAGATCTCCCTAAATCACACTATTAACTTGCCTGTCTTGTACCCTCATCCAAAGAACTCCTCAGAAAGGACCTTGGATTCCTTGTATGTTCATAGGCAACTGAGGTTCTACTTAGACAAAACCAAATCCTTCAGACAGTCTGATCAACTTTTTGTCTCCCTTCATCCTAGGGCCTTAGGCAAGGCTGTGTCTAAACAGACAGTTGCCTCTTGGATTTCTAAGGCTATTGCCTTTTGCTACTCCTTTCATGGAAACAGTTGAATTCATCTGTCAAAGCCCCTTCCACCAGAGCTGTTTCCTCTTCAGCAGCCTTTTTCAAGGGCATTGATTACTTTTCTCTTCTGGAGGCAGCAGCTTGGTCCGCGGTACATACCTTCACCAAGCATTACAAATTGGATTTCATCTCCAGGGCTAGAGCAGGATTTGCTAGGTCTATTCAGCAGGGTCTCATAGACTCTGCTCCCTTACCTGCCACCCACACAACAACCTAGAGAGCTTTGGTACTCTGCCTAAGGTGAAGAGTACTGCAACATGAGAATAGAAGGACATAGAATAGTTGTGTAAGAACCAACCATAATCATAGATGTCCTTCTCTTCTATGTTGCAGTATTCTATTCCACCCACCTATCCTTTCTGTTTGACCATATTATAAACTGGGTCCTTCCTCTGACTACTGACCTTGTGTCTGGGAGGGGTTTATATTACCTTTACTACTCCTATTCCTGTGGGCTCTCTTTATGCAGCAGCCAATTCTAATTTGGGTAGGTGCAGACGTCACAGATCTAGCCAGCATCAGTTTATGGCTCTTATGCAACGTCGAATGTATCCCTGCTTTCAAGACTTTGGTATACTGGCCGGATGTCCGGTGCTGCAGGCAGCAACTCCCAAAGGTGAAGAATACTGCAACATGGAAGAGAAGGACATCTATGGTTATTTTAAGTTCTTACACAACTATTCTTTCATCTTGGTGGTCTTGAGGGCCCTTAAGATATCAGTGGTCATAACACCAGAAAGACAACTAAACATCACCTCATTTATATCCATCCTTCTAAGGGTAGAGTTTTTGTGTCTTATTATGGAGTCAACAGTCACCAGTAAATTAGCATACTTGGTTTGGGGTGATATTCTTTCCTTGTGAGTCGATTGTGGATGTAGCAGTATGTGTTGTGGTATTTAATTTCCATTGAAACCTGATCTTATTTGACCTAGGAGGCTTAGGAAATTACTTTTTACAGCCTCAACATATGATAATTTTCCATGTGTTTGTATGGAGTACTGTAGGGAGTATGGTGTTCACGGATTGTTTGAGAGCGATGCCTTTGTTTTAGTTAAATGATTGTGTCTTTCACAGATAGTTTGTGATTGGTTAAGTAAATAGGTAGAAGTCTGATGTTTGTGGAAAATGAATGGAGTGTATCAAATATTGTAAAGCTGGCTACTAAGGAAAGATGATCTGCCTGACCTTCCATTTAGTCTAAGAGTGTAGGAAGTTATAGAAATAAGACTTATCTCAATGATATTTACAAGACTTGTCTGTTTATTTGTAGTATAATAGTTAACTAATGGAGGTGCTCCATCCAGCTTAACAGTAAGTTAACATGGTCCTAAATAATGAGCCTGAGGAAGCAAGGCACTCTGCACTCCTTATGTTCTACATGTGGTGGAAAATTCTTTTGCTCCCCAAGGCTTGTATGTATCCACTCAGCTGTTACATGGGACTGGGGAAAGAAGAAACTTGCCAGAACAGAATGTCATGGTCTCAGGCGGTGCTTTTGCTTTGGTAAGTACAGAAAAATGAATTCCAATGTACAGCAGATCAAGGAACAATGGAACAGCCTATTAGAGGTCTAAGCTGGAAAAATGTATCATGATGTAGTCTTATATCTGTTTGTAAATGTGTTATAGGAGTGGCAATCTACATATCTTGGCCCTAATCATCTAATCGTGACGACTGTTAGTGTTTGGATTAATAGATAGTGCAAACAAAGGAACAGCAATTTTTGCCTCTCCATGTCCTGTGACACTCATATTACACCTTTTGTCCCCCATTACCTCATTCATTCCCCCCCAGGAAAGAGGGAGGGATATGTAGTCAGGAGAAGTGATTTTGGTATGAAAAAGAAAGGGAAGCCCATGCTTGGATGATGGTCACAGGCATCACTTTCCTTGACACTAGCCTGCTCAGCCCCTGCCCCATTGCAATTGAATATATACTATTGCATTTATATACTAAAAGTACTACCACTATAAGAAGCCGTAACCCATTTCAGTAACACTTTCCTAGAAATCCTAAATGCCCACGCTCCATCCTGGACCACTAAACTCAAAATGAAAACAGCCCCTTGGCTTACCAGAGAGACTAAAATAGAATATCAGAAAGGAACAAAGCCTGGTATCACTGAAGAGCCACAAAAACCCCAGCAGCAAAGGAACCTTAGAAATGAGATGAAAAAAAGCAGTTCTCCTAGATAAAAAAAAATATTTCCTACAGCTACAAAACAAGCATCAAAACAACACCAAGAAATTCTGGGCAGGAATAAATAAACTGTTCCACCCTGGCAGACCTTCCACCCCACTTCCAAGCTCCACTAGTGAAATCACAAATATAACAGACACGTTTAACAAATACTTCATAGAAACTATTTCCAATCTTGTTCAAAAACAGCCCATATCCACCACCACTAATTACCCAGAACCTGTAGATAGACCCAAATCAACTTTACAATTTCAACCCATCCCTACCAACTGTCAAAAGGTTGCTATCCACACACAAACCTACTACACTAGCAGCTGATGGGATACCTTCTATATACCTTCAGTTGGCTGCCATTTAAGTTACCTTCCCTATATCAATCCTTCTAAAGAGATCCATCTCAGAAACCTCAATACCACCTATCTGGAAGACCTCCTATATTATCTACCTCCATAAAGGCAGTACCTCCACCGACCTCATCAACTATCGCCCCATAGACATCCTGCCTGCACTAGCTAAAATACTAGAGAAATGTATACACCGCCAACTTATGCCATATCTGCTTAATACCCAACTTCTCTCTCGTATCCAACATGGATTTCGGCCTTCTCGTAGCACACCCACTGCCCTACTCTTTCACAGACCTCATCAACCAAAACAAACACACAGACAGTCTAACTTTTGCAATATCCTTGGACCTATCTAAGGCCTTTCATATGGTCAACCATCTTAAACTAGTACAAGCCCTTACTGACCTTGGCCTTAGTTACCAAGCATTAGCTTGGTTTCAGAACTATCTACAAGGAAGACAATAAGCAGTTCGGTGGGACAACAACCTATCCACACTGCTATCCATCACCACAGCAGTCCCACAAGGTCCTATTTTAGGTCCCCTCCTAGTCTCCATTTTCACCAATAACCTCCACAGCATCTGTCAAGATGCAACAGTTATACAATACGCTGACGAATTAACACTTGTCTGTTCAGCAAATGATCCTCAAAAACTCCTCTCTATAACCCAAAAAGTCTTCCATACCACCGAAAACTGGTTTCTTAACAAAAACCTAATACTAAATCCAAAAAAAAAAACAAAAACAAACTGTTTCTATTTACACCTAACAAATCTACCACAATACCCAGCCCATTTAATATTGTGTCCAGGGATAGGACTGTCATCTCCCCTGACACTAGCACTAAATTGCTAGGAGTGACCATTGATAATAACCTCAAATTTGATCAACATATATATCAAACAATTAAAAATATCCACAAAAACGGGCAGTCTATATAAAAATAAACCATTTCTAACACAACATGCTAGGATAAAAATTGCTCAAACTCACCTCCTCCTCTACACTGTTTTATGCCTCACCTATTCGCACCAACTTACCCAAAACAGAAATTGCCAAACTCAACACCTGTTACAATCAAATTGTAAAGTTTGCTAGCGGTGCCCCCTACCGAGCCCACCACTTCCATTCCCTAAAACAACTTTGCTGGCTTAAATTCCCCAATTTCCTAAACTATCAGCAGCTTTCCTTTGCCCACAATCTCCTACTACTCCCAGACAAAACACCAGCTCTGGCCAGACTACTAGAGCTACAAGCTAAAACTAGACAACTTCATTCTAGTAACAAAAAAATTAATCAAGGTCACCAAGACCAGCAACGCAGCAGGGGGGACTCCCTCTTCCCTAACTACATGGGCAAAATTTGGAAGACTCTACCTACTGCTATTACCTCATCAGGCTCAAAGGTTACATTTAAAAGACTCCTGAAAGAACACCTAAAGCGCACATGGCTATGCACATGTTCCCCTACCTGGCTGGTCCCCCCCCCCTTACTCTTGCCCTCTGATTTCAGCTTCATCACCAAAAGAAATCAACTTTTAGCTTCCTTCCAGTTCCACCTCTAATTCTAACCCCTTAGTCAATACCCATATGTCACTGCTAGGACACACTGTTTCTATCCACTAAACTTAACTTTTCTCTTTACACCTCTACTCTTACTTTATACTTAAGCTACTTATGCCTCCTGCTTTTCTTATTTAACCTGTTATCCAATTTCCCATCTCTGTCCATTCTGCTGCTATTAAACTCCGTGCTATGTCTAACCTTTGCTCTCTTTGTTGCTATACTCCCTACTGTGGCTTACTTGCTCACAACTCAACTGTATAAAGCAAAAAATGCAACCCCTACTAACAATGTTCACCAATGTTACGTTTGATACTATCTATGTAAATTTGCATTAAGCATGAATGCTGTGTTACTAGTCAATGTTAAGTTTGGTACTATCTATGTAAATCTGAATGCTTCTGTATACACCTTACATTTTGCTTAAAATTTAACTGTGGAGCTTTTCTCCCCGGGCCTTTGCTGAAAATGGACATGCATTCAGTCAGACTTTCTCAGTCAACAAATGTAAAATGAATAAATAAAATAAAAATAACCAGCCTTGTTTAAGCAGAATCCCATTCCTTCCTCAGAATGGGCAAGCTGATGTAAGCCATCAAGTCCTACCCCATCTCCTTCAGCACCTGAGTTGCTAATTTGAACTCTGATCATCAGATCATATTCAGGGCTCCATATGTGTCATGAAGCAGGGATGAAACTATTTTGTCAGGTACATTTGTTTATCTATCATGCTCGTCTGTAATCAAGTTACAAAAAGAAAGCCAAATTCTTTCAGTACATATTTTCTCTTGCCTGCATATGTAACTGATAACTATGTTGTATAGAGTAAGGAGTTTATTATTACTCCCTGTACTGATAACTGACTTGGCCCTGTTAGTTCAGATCTGGTTGCAGGGAAGATCTAGGGAGGTACCTTAAAAGGCAAGAGAATTGAAAGCAAACATTTTTAAAATAGATGTCATATGTTGAGTTATCTCAGTGGTGCAGAGAGTTGTTCATTGGTAGTAGAAGTGAGAGCCCTTGACTACATATCCTATGCTGCTTGGATGTAGTCACAGTATCATAAACAATGCAACCCTGTGGTGAACACTTGCAGAAGAAATATTCTGCTTTATATATGCTATTTGCATTTGAGAGAACAGACTGAAAACTCTTGATGGTGCATTAGACTCTAATTGGGGTACACATTTTTTCTTTGAAGACTGAGTAAAATTTTTTTGCTTGCAGTAATGAGATGTTTTGGTGAAGTTTGTGATGGAATCCATCTGATGTACTGCTGTTCTAGGAGAGCTGTCACACTTGTACTTTTACCTTATCTCTAACCAACTGCATTTTCCTGCTGTCCTTATGTGAATAGGTGATATTAAGCCTGGTTGCTCAGTCCTCTTCTAGTTTGGGAAGGTCTAGAAGATTCTTTATGGAAAATCTGCTCTCTTTCAGTGGCTCATAAACCTTAAATAGCCCGTATAGCTCAGAATTCACAAATTCATGGTACTGTGTAGGCCCGCAGTAGAATGTATGACCAGCAATAAAGGTTTGAATCTTCAGCTATCTATGAAATCATTAAACTACCCTTTGAAGGAAGACCGTGATTTTGACTAACTTACTGCATAGCTTGGCAGTCTGTATAAATACAATGTTGTTATTAGAGATATTGCTGTCAAATTTGTAGTTAGAAATTATTGTTACAAGTGTTCATGCCATGCATCTCAAATGATAGGTTTATGGTACTAGCTATGATACTGTTCTGAAAGCAATTGCTTGCTTTAATAAACAGAGAAGCTTCATTTTAAGTTTGTAATAGAACCAGTATAACTTTAATACTTCTAGTTTCTTAACACAGGACATATTCTTGACTGATATAATCTTATGATTAAAGATATTTTGAACTTGTTGCAGCTTCCTAAGGTCTGATACTGAATAAATGCAGAACAATGATTCATTTTCTATCGATAGTCTACTTAGAGCAACATACAGCAGAAGCAAGACCTCCAGTATCCTTGAAGATACCTTTCTTAAACTTAAATTCATAATACATATGCCTGTTGTTATGCGGTTGAACATTTAAATTTAAAGACAAATCCTTGCTGACAGTAATTTCACTATCTTTATAAAATTAAAATAATTCTTTATTGTTGTCTACCATAATGCATATTTCTGTATAGATGGATTGTTTGTGTTTATTTTTGTTAACTGGGGTAATGCACCAGTCCAAGAGGATACCAACCCAGGTGTTCAGCACACAGCTGAAGATAAAGAAATACTAATGTTTTTAGTCTTTTCCCAGTTATGGGTCGCCGCAGTGGAACTCTGGTCCGCTGATTGGCAGTGGATTTTTACGGTGCCAAGGTGCCAGCCCGACACCCAACCTTCAAAGAAGGCACACCCATTCACGCGCACACCTACCTGCATGTCTTTAAACGTCACTGGACCATGGGGAGGACATGCAGACTCCACACAGACGGCAATCCAGCTGAGAATCGAATCGGAGAACCTCTTGCTGTGAGGCGACAACGCTAACCACTGCACCACCGTGGCCTAGCTGAAGATAAAGTAATCAGTGTTATTTCTTTAGCTGAAGATAAAGAAATAACACTGATTCATTTAGAGTTTTTCAGACATTAGATAAGGTATCAGTTGTAACAGTGCGACAGTTATAAACAGGACTGCTAGTAGAAACAGCAAATTGACTACAGGTTTTGTTACAAATGGACCATTGTGTTTTCAGGATTGATGATCATAAATATTTTCAACATATATGGATACTTTGGTGTAAGCACCACATTTTCCACATGTTGAACTTATCACTGCATTGGTAACATAAACAAATTAAACAAGAAAGAACCTAAAACGGATCCCTGAGGGATGCCCCACTAATGGCAAAAGGTGAAGGGTAAACTATTACATGTTCATATATTCACTACTCCATGTTCAAGCCTTAAAGATGTCAAGGAGCGGTTTCCTTGAAAGATGAATCACTTACCCAGTTACCCATTCATTTCTCTATGTTTGATTTAAAAGAATTCAAAGAAGTTCCCATTCTGTGACTCTATTTTGTAAGCACAATTTGAACGTTTGAATTTTTGTGCTATCATTAATATCCGAATTCATGATAGCCTGTAAAATACCATGTCATTTAATGCCTTGTAGGCCAAAATTAGTTTACCTCTACGGTGTCTGTAATGAAGAGTAAACAAACCTAACTTTCTGCATTTGTCTTCAAAGCATAAATTCAACACAGGTTTAATTATTTTACTAAACCCTTTCTGTACTGATTCTACCGTTTTCATCTGGTTAATACTGAAAACAATAAAAACATCATAATACTTCAGAACTGGTCTAATGAATGTTTTATATCAAAGGAAAATATATTATCTCTTAAGATAATTATCACATTCAATTAAATGAGCAGGTGGTTTGTCAAGAATTTATCTGCTGTTCTCTATAAGTTTATCTTATCCTCAGTTGTGAGGATGGCCATGACTAAATGACAAGACATGGCAATGATGTGTAGTTCTATTTGCACACATGCATAGTGTGGCTGATTTGTGGTAAGTAGTGATCAGGTTATCCATTGCTCATGTCTTATTGTTATGGGAGTCAGGAGGCTGTAGCTGTACATTACTTTTACAAGTAGTAGTAATTCAGCTGCTGTTCTTTTTGTTAGGGTTATATAAGACTGCTCGACCATGCAATGGACTTCAGGCTGCTTGTTTTTAAGCTACTGTCTGTGAGTGATCATTGTATTTGAATGTCTATAGAGTCTTCTGTACTTTAACATGTAGTGTAGTTACAGTGAGAGCATAACTCCAAAAGTCTTGGTGCACCTGGCTTAATGCTGATTAATATGCAACATTAAGTAAACCCAGGCAACAAACACACACATGCACTCACAAATGGGCATGTATACCTTGAGTGCTAGTGTGAAATGGAGAAATTATATTGCAGTGACTGATTAACAGTCTGGGCTAGACTCTAACAGACAATCATTCCATTTGCTGGGAATTAGATGAAAGACCACAACATAATTACTGTCATACTGTGATACTTGGGTTAATGGTAGAGTCAAAATGATACCCTATATACACATGCATGCAGACAACAGCAACATCAGTACATGTATATCAGAGTTCATCTTCCAGAAATATTTCACTTAGTCTTTATGCTGTAAGCAGTGAAGTACTGCAATATTGTTTAAGCTGTCTACAGTACTTCATCTGATATGACATATTGTTTGTGTTTCTTACGTTATGTCAGATTAGACATTTTTTTCACACCACTGTCAAATTCATTTACTGAATTAAATAGATATAGACTTCTTCTTTCGGCTTTTCCTGGTTAGGGGTCGCCACAGCAGATCACCTGTCCACTCATGATTGGCAGTGGAGTTTTATGGTGCCGAGTTGCCATCCTGGCGCCCAACCTTCTATGGAAGGCACACACACGCATGCCCTCACACCTAGGGCCAATTTAGAGTATCCAATCCACCTACAGCATGTCTTTGGGATGTGGGAGGAAACTGGAGCACCCAGAGGAAACCCACGCGACCACAGGGAGGACATGCAGATGCTGCACAGAAGGCACCCCAGCCGAGAATTGAACTATAGTATTTTAAAAATTCGGTTACATAGTATTAAAAAATCAGCAATATCGTTCTAATGTTACATTTAAAAACAAATAAAAAAGCATGACTGTCTCATTCTTTATCTGATTTACCATTTACCAGAGTGTATTTTTTTTTTTTTGCTGGGTTTAACAGCTCTTATTCAATAATGTAAGATATTC
Organism: Protopterus annectens; assembly: GCF_019279795.1. Taxonomy (NCBI): domain Eukaryota; kingdom Metazoa; phylum Chordata; order Ceratodontiformes; family Protopteridae; genus Protopterus; species Protopterus annectens. The sequence continues at coordinate 1,143,916,696 of NC_056728.1, read as the reverse complement.
CATTTTCACTGTCTTCTGTAGTAAGTTCATGTTTTGATAGCTCACATGAGAACAATGTTTAATAATGTGTAGGAGAGGTCCCATTTCACAGTCATACAAATTCAAAAATAATATCAAACACTCTGTATCCATGCAAATCTTAGAGCTGTATTGCTCAACAAGCCTACATGTGTATGACTGTATTCAGAGGTAAGGTGCATACAGGTATTCCACCTTCAACCACAGTGCAGTAAAATGATTTTAACTCTGTGTAGTAGTGCCTAAAACACAGTCACTGGATATTGACATTTGCATTATTTAATTACAGTTGAGTAGCCGTGTAGTGTTTGCTTAGTCTGATATTAATTTATTAGGTTTATATAAATATGCCACTTTTTTCTCAATGATATGCCAGCTTGTACACAAGTTGTGTAACACCTGCAGCAGGTAAAAAACTGAAAATGTGGTTTAATCTGCAGTATGTGTGATTTTCTGTGGCAATAAAAGATGTATGAATTTCTGACCCTTTTTCAATGAATGCAAAAATATATGGAAATTGTAAATTAGGTTGTAGTCTCCTCTTTTGGAAATTAAAGAAGTGTACATATGATATGAAAATGTAACTGCAAGTTCTATAGTCATTCCTAGGCTCAATAAGGTGAATGCCATTAAAAGATTCTTCAAAGACAAAGATGACCAATAGCAAGTAAACAGGCTCATTAATTTGCAAATATGACATGCTGCTTCGGTTTAATTTCTCCAGTCATTTGGGTTTCTAATACCATGATGGGAATGGACCCCATTCCTAAGTCAAGGTATATTTAAAGTTCATGAAATTAGTTTTCTTTCAATCTTTGATGTTAGCCAAAAAATGCTGTGTGCAGCATTCACAGTGTGCCCAGAATTGACTCCTTTTTTAATTCATACTAAGTTACACGCCGCGACCCGTGGTGGTGGTGCTACGGTAGCGTTGTCACCTCCCAGTAAGACGCTGTCCGGTTCGATTCTCAGCTAGAGCGTCTTCTGCGTGGAGACATGTGTGAATGGGCGTACGTTCGTTGAAGGTTGTGCGTCAGGCCTGGCAAGCCGGTACGTAAAAATCAACTGCCAATCATTAGCGGACCGGAGTTTCCGCTGTGGCGACCCCTAACCTGGAAAAGCCGAAAGACACAAATAAACTGAGTTACATGCCGCAGTGGTGCAGCAATAGTGTTGTTGCCTCACAGCAAGAGGTTCTCCCATTCGATTCTTGGCTGGAGTGCTTTCTGTGTGGAGTCTGCATGTCCTCCCCGCGGTTGGGTGGTGTTCGAAAGACATGCGTAAATGGGCGTGCCTTCGTTGAAGGTTGGATGTCGACCTCTGCGTTCATGAAAATCTACTGCCAATCATTAGCGGTCCGGAGTTCCGCTGTGGCGACCCCTAACCGGGAAAAGCCGAAAGACAAACAACAACTGAGTTACATGTATTGTTAGCGTATCTAAATATGACTGTAGATTGCTTTTTAATAGATCCATTACTTGTATTAGTACTGGAACTGTCTGGGTATCTTATCTTCCAAACTGCTTTCATTTATGCCTGCTGATACTTTAATTTTGTGCCTCTCTGTGCATGAGACACTGGAATAGCGAAGTGTAGCAATTTCAGTGATCAGTGCTAGTTTTTGTCTTTTTTTTTTCATAGACTAGTATCTTTTTTTTTTTGCACCTAGATTTTGAACCGTTTGTAATGGGTGATTCCATGTAATGTACACTTAATCATTCTCTATAATGCTTTGTGTTTCATGTTTACAATGCCTCTCAGCTACTTCTATAGTGTTTGCATAATCCCCAGTGAAACAGTCTTGCCACATTATTGTGCTTTTCAGTGTACAGGCCCCCTGCCATGTGTATGTCACACCCTGCAACAAGGTATGTGACCATTTTCCAATTCTTTTTTTTACAGAAACTACATTTGACTGTTTCTCCCACATGTTCAGAGGACTTTATAAATCAATATATATGTAGTCCACTGTCCTGGGTTACCATTATTAATCTTTCATCCCTTGGTTTCAACTCGGATGTCCTTAACCATTCCTGCATCAAATCCTGATCAAAATGAGGTTTCTCCAGGAGATCTCTACTTGCCACTGTATTTATGGCTTTCCCACATTTTTTCTTCCTCATTTGATCCTTCTCCATATGTTCTTTTTGGCACATTCAGTTGATGCTTTCGGTTTGATTTCCATTCGAGCTTAACACTGGAATGCTTCTGCTAAACGAAACAGAGAGGTAATCTTAGACTTCCTATACTCATGTTTTAAAACTTTAACCATGTTTGGATCTGATGAGGTCAGCAGATGTGTATGCGGTCCCTTGACTGCAGATCTATGCATGTAATCAATTTCGAGGAGACCCATACCTCAGTATGGAATGTATAATCTTGATATCCTGATTGTACCTTTTTAGGTCAGTTAATCACAACAAAACTATGGTTTATAGCTTGCACTTTATTCCTAGATGTCGAGGTGTCAATGTTGTTTTCAACATTGGTTTTAGTCTTCTGAAGTATACCTTACTAAGTTGTATTCACATTTGTTCATGTTTAATTGGTGATCCGTCATCACTTCCAAAATGCTTATTCACTCCTTCCTGCCCAAGTTCTTTTATATCATATTCCTGTCCCAGATTGATATTTTCTTTGTACTGCACCATTCCTGCTTTTAAACATTGCTTTTGCACATTTGTCAAGACCAAGTGTCATTCTTACATAAGCTAAGAAAGTTTTAACCATTTGCAATTGTGCTTTCAACTCCTCATCTGATGAATTGTACAGTTTTAAGTCATCCACAGAAAAGCAGATGGAAGTCTTTAAGCAAAGTTGTTTTCTGGGAGCCAAATTGTAACCAAGACTTAACTGGTTAAGTAAATAATTTAATGGGTTACAGGCAAGACACAGCAACAGTGGTGACAAAGAATCACCCCGGAATATCCTCCTCTAAATTTTTATCCCGGGGTAACAGTTTACCCTTTGTCATGGCTTAATAGCAAAGTGATTTGCCACTCTTTCATAGTCACTGTAATGTAATTGATCAGTGTAGGGTGTATCTTGTACATCTGTAACCACTTATCCATGAGTAAAAGATGCTCTCAAATTTTTTTGTAATCTACCCATGCCATATTTAGATTCTTCTCCTTTTTACAAGTCCCTGTTATGGCTTTATTTAACAACAAATGATCCTTTGTTCCATATGACTTTCTTTTGGTACCCTTTTGTTGTATTGTCATGATTTGCAGTTGTGCTTTCAACTCCTCATCCTATGAATCATGCAGTTTTAAGTCATCCACAAAAAAAGCAGATGGAAGTCTTTAAGCAAAGTTGTTTTTTGGGAGCCAAATTGTAACCAAGACCTAACTGGTTAAATAGCTTAATGGATTACGGGCAAGAAACAGCAAAAGGGGTGACAAAGAATTCTTCTAAATGACTATAAACTCAGTCTGCATCTTTTCCAATATATAGTTTGTACATCGTCAGAAGGCAAGTTATTGGTCTGTAGACTTTGATAGCTTACAGGTTCATTATTAAGGAGTTGGGTACTTGCGTATTATCGCAACCAGATTTTCGTGATAATAGCGCTTGCTTCCCAATGCGGAAATGTAAAAAGAAATGTATGCAAAATCACACTGACAATGTCAACTTCATCTAAAAACATTGTTTAGGTAGCAAAAACATTGTAAATTTAAAGGACTGAGAGCTTCTTTCAAGCTATGCTGTTTTCCAACATCTTGTCACTGTAAATGCATTTTACACAGCAGCTATGTGTAATACACGTTCCATATCCCCAGCCGCGAGCCTGTAAATGTTGTCAAAGTTATACTTCAGATTAGTAAAGACAGTCTATGTAGATATTCAGTGGTAGTGAACTAACCCCAAAAAACAACCTTTATAAATACAATGCGTTTGTGGGATCTACCTAAGACAGAAAAGGAGTCAATAGCACTTTTCCAGCAATATGGCATTATATCAACAAGTAAAGAATGCTGTTCCGGACATTCCATGACATTATACTTTGGGAAGCAGATTTTTTGGAAATGCAATACAGAAAAATGTTACCAGTATGTAGGAGTTCGAGTGAGTAATTTCTTTGAAGGAAGTAGAATTAATTTTACCACCGCTGTCTGCTTCATTTATTGTTGGGCAAAGCAGATGACCTCTATAAGTTTCTGTCAGGAAGAACTGGACATGGCTGACAAGACAAGTCATAGACTGGAGTAACTACTTACATGATGTCTGTGTCTTAGAAATGGAGAAAAAGGACAAGAAAGAAATCGGAGGGCCAGGGTGTATTGTGGAAATAGACGAGACCCTTTTTACTAGACGTAAAAGTAATGCTGGCCATATTATCCCTCAACGGTGGGTATTTGGAGGGATATGTAGGGAGACCAGAGAGACTTTGCTTGTAAAAGTTCCTGATAGAACAGCCGCAACATTATTTAAAATCAAAGAATACATTAAACAGGGCACTACTATTTATTCAGATTCATGGCGGGCATATCAAACTCAACAACTAGAAGAAGCTGGTTTCAGTCATGAAAAAGTAAACCATAGCTACAACTTTGTAGATCCAAGCACAGGAGTGCATACACAACACATAGAGAGAATGTGGGGATCTGTTCAGTGGAGAAACAAAAAACAGAGAGGCACTGCAAGACACCATTTGGACTCCTACCTAATTGAATATATCTGGCGTGAAACACAGCTTGCACTAAAGACTTATTTGATGCAATCTTGACAGCAATAGCAGACAATTTCTCTCGATACAAAAAGTGTAACCCAGCAAGTGAACCATCTACAAGTATGCTTCCTTAATCAGCAATAAAATATTTACAGATATGTTGCACAAAAACATCTGGAAGACATCCACATGAATACTATGCAAAGCATCCACAAAACATTGCAACAATAACTGCCATCTCCCCACAAAAAAATCATTTTGTCAAATACTACAAGAATGCTCTTCGTAACTTTAGGCCTCCATCATCAAGACCTTCATCTCTGTTTGTTTAGATTGCTATTACCTTTTACTTCAATTATTTCCTACAGTATGTCAAATAAAACTAGTTATTTACCAAAAAAATGTGTTGCTCCAGATTTCTTCTTCTCAGGAGAAAGTTTAGTATCCAATTTTGTGGTAATCCATCACGCAGTAAAAACGAACAAGCATTTCCCATGCATCCTCAATTCATTTCTGCACTAAGACAGCAGTGCAACCAATTTTGATGTATGCAAAGCAAGTTTCACATTTCTGCGTTAATTTGCGCTACTAATTTGGGACAAACTACGTTGTACCCAAAGAAAACATCAAATTCTGTCTTACTTTTAGTCCCACAATCCGTTTTTGGGCCAACAAACGTATTACCGCAACAGCGAAAATCTGGTTGCGATAATACATAAGTACCAGGAGTTGTATTGCTTTTCCTGTTAACCAGGTTGATGTCTGTTTGGAATGGACATGCAAGTAATTTTTACTCATGGCTAAGTCTTTGTGTAAAGATGTTAATACTTTTAAGCCAAAAGATAGGTACTGCATCTGGGTTTGAGGTTTTCCAGTTAGGAGCTTTTCTTAGTTTAATTTTCATTTCTCTGGTTATTACTTACCCCATTTCATATCCTCTGTATTTGAACTTCTTACTGTTTCTTTTAATTTTTCTTTTCAGTCAGCATCTTTATGTTTCACAAGATCTTCATAATTATTTCTCCTAAATGGGTCTGTTTCATTTCTCTTCTTGGTGGTGTTTCTATTCCTTTTGCTTTATTTCCCAGTTCTCTATGAAACATTTTTTGGGTCATAAATGATTGGCTTACTTTGTACTTTTTTATATTTATCTGCATATCTTCTAAGCTTTTCCGCCTGTGCTGATATCTTTGATTTATTATTTGCAGAAGTGTTTTATAATTATGGCATTTTCTGACACTGTGCGTTTTTTTTTACCATGCCTGTCTGAATATTTTTGTTGATCTGTTCCCTGTTCTATATTCTGCTAACAGTGACACTTCTTGTCTTAATTACAGTTCTGTCTATTTGATGCTTCTATGGTGGCATTTTATTTTTTCCCTCTATTTCCCTTTACTGTTCTTAGTTTTTCTTGTAAGACTTTATCTGTTATTAATTTAGCTCCACAGTAATCTACCCTATTTACTTCTGTTACATCACATGAATTTATATTAATAGCTTTGATTTACTGTGTTCATCTGTTTTATCAGACTTCTAACATTTTGGGTCTTATATACTTTCTGTACTGTATTTCTTTCATCGATCTTAATATGTCAATCCATCTCTCTAAAATCATGCAGTTCTTCCCTTAAACCATTTTCTTCTAAACTAACAGCACATTATTTGCTGTCTGTTTCTTGTGGGCATTCTACAGAAAGTTCCAGAACAACTTCCTGTTATATATTTTCTTCAGCTGCATCATCTGCTGCTCCTTTAAATGGGAATTCATTAGCCCATCACTCCACCACATTGCCTGCATTAGAGTTGCCACTGATGTTCTTCGTGTTTCACTGTTGCAGTCATCACATTTGGGTTATCTGCCTGCAGGTAGCCCTCAGCCTGGCGGAATACCAGAGTCTTCGGATTTCTGCGTCGGATGCTGTCTCTTCTTCCATGACGTCAGGGGTATAAAACATGCAGCTGACGCCATTACATCAGTCTTTCTTGCTGTGTGGTGCCCGAAGCAGAAGCAGTTCGCAAGTGCCGGTCGGCTGTCTCCTGAAATTTTTGTTTGAGTTTCAGACCCGAAGTCTTCAAAAAAGATAAGTACCCCATTGGGGATCATTTTTCTTGCTACAACCAATGTCAGTAAAAGTTAACAATTGTCTTGCCTGTGGAAAGCAAATACCGCATAGAGACTTTCATTCTTACTGCATCCCCTGTTTAGGCCCAGACCACGACGTCCCTTGCTGTCAGTTTTGTGCCTTGTTCAACCCCCGAACTATTCATTGTCTGGCTATTTTTGCATCCAATTACTTTCGTACTCAATCTCAGTATTCCAAAATGGCTTTAAGCCATCCTACTACCGATCTTCCGAAAAAACGTAAGGCCGGTTAAACCAGGTTAAACTCTTTCTGGCTCCAGAAAGTCTGTTCTTCAATTTTTCCCTTAGAACTGCTCTGTTAGGAACCTAAACAGTTTACACCTACACTAAAAAGTGCAGCACTTGTTCCAAATAGCTTTTTCTTCTCAAAAAGCTCAGCACTTGTCTTATAAGCATATCCCTTGTCTTATAAGCATTCTCTTTGCAGGTCAAGCACTCCTATATTATACAAATCTCTCACTAGCAAAACCCCCCAGAAGTGCCCACTTCCCTACTAAGCCCACTACTTTTCTGTCTCATACCAACTCATAATTCTTTCTAGCATGTCGAAGGGTCAAATGCTGGCGTCCTCTCCTGCCCAGTTGGTGAATCTGGGAATTCTGAGACAATGTTACAATTGCCTCATGTACACGGACAACCCTCTCCTCCTCCCACGTAACACTAACACTTGTGAGAGATGCAGCTATTTAGCCAGACTGGAGGCTGAGCTCTCTCAACTCAGGACTGGCAAGACCAGGCAAGAGGAGAAGGCAACTACACACACCACAATACCAGTCTCACATAACTCAACCACACCACTGAATCAAACACATAAACACACTAAGACATACTCGAGGCTCTGAGTAAAATTTACCTAAACAGCAGAGGCCTCCAAAGCAGACACCCAAGCAACTGCAAACTCAATACACCACACAAACAACACATAAACAACAAAATCAGTGTGCAAAGCAGTCACTGCCCTTAAGGCCAAATACAACACCAAACATACTTGTCATAGGTGACTCCATAGTCAGACACACTGACGTCCGCTCACCAGACTGAGTAAGGAGAAGGTCACAGTAAGCTGCCTGTCGGGCGCTAGAATCCGCCACATAACACAAGCACTCAGGTCTCTCAACAGCAGGTACAAGTACGACTCAGTCATTGTCCACGCTGGTGTCAACGACCTGAGACGTACCTCCTTGGACTACATGAAAAGAGACATTGAGGAGCTCTCTGATTATGTAGCCCATGCAGGTATGACCCTGACCTTGAGCAGTATCCTACCTTCACCTAGAATGATGCCACAATACAGTGATAAGATGATCAGCTTTAATAATTGGCTTAAATTCTGGTGTCATTCAAAGGGGATCCAATGTCTGTCTGTCTGGGATGACATGCTGGACAAGCCACGCTGCTTCGCAAGGGACGGCTTGCACCTGTCACCCCTAGGCTTCCGGATATTGGCAAAGGCTCTTGCCACCCCCTAGTGCCTTTTTTAGGCAAGGCTCAAATTCTAAACCTACCACCCTAGAACACAAAAAAGTAAAAAAACTAAGGGTAATGCTGCTCAATGCCAAAAGTCTCAATCTCAAGATGCACGCACTCGAGGCCCTTCTCAGTATGGAGAACATCGATGTCTGTGCTGTGACAGAAACCTGGTTCAAGGCTCCTGAGAGCACCCCAGCACTAGCAGGTTTCACCTCATATCATGCGTTCCGGCCCCAAAATCCGGACAACACCAAGAAAGGAGGGGGGGTGTCCATATTCATAAAGGACACCCATACCTCAAGGTTGGTGGCAACGCACAATGCATCGGAGACCATCCAGGTGCAATTAACCATAGGCAAGACTGCTCTGCAATTTGTAGCATGTTACAGGCCACCCTCTCAAACTCAGGAACCTCACATGGCCTTCCTGAAAACAATGGAGAGGATAAATGTATCTCCAAACACCATCATACTAGGTGACTTCAACTACCCTAATATAGACTGGGAACACTACTCAAGCCCAAAGGTTCCTGGAGTTCATAAACTCAAATGCCATGGAACAACTAGTCACCATCCCCACAAGAGGAGAAAACATACTTGATCTCATCATCACGAACATGGGATCACAATGTCCAACACCGGAAGTATACCCCTCACTGGTGAGATCAGATCATAAACTAATCTCGCTGGAGGTCCTCATCCGCCCCACCTGAAATAAACAAGACCACAGTGAAAAACTTCTCAAAAGCCGACTTCACACTTCTAAAAACTAGTGTGGTCTCCTTTAAGGCCCCTGAGCCAGTGGTAAACATTACTCAAACCGCTGAATCACTTACAGATGCCTTCTACCAGCACGTACAGGACTGCATGGATCAGGCAATCCCAAACAAAACTAAGACTCTTTGTACCAAAGGCAAGCGTCCAGTCTGGTGGACCCCAGCCATAAACAAGATCTACAACAAAAGGAGGAAGCTACTACAAGATAGAGCAAAATCCTTGAAAGGTAAGACACCTTTGATCATTATAAGTAAAAAACTAAGAGCTCTCATAAAATCATCCAAGGCAAATTTTGAGAGAAAAATCGCCAAGGACTCAAAAGACAATCATAAGGCCTTCTTTAGCTATGTTAGAAACCTAGGAGGAAACTCCCAGATATGCTCAGAATTAGTTCAAAATGATGTGAAGATTACTGAACCTACACACATTGCCAACATACTGGCTGACAGGTTCAGTGCAAACTTCTCCCCTCCCCAAAAGGAGAGATATCTATACCAGAGGATTGTAGCCCACGAAACATCACAAACGTCCAGGTGAGAACTGCTCTCTCCAAAGCAAAAAACACAGCATCCATGGGACCGGATGGTGTCCCCAGCTGTGTGCTCCACTAACTCAATGAGGAATTAAACCCACAGTTAGGACAGCTGTTTAATCTTAGCCTCACCTCAGGATACGTGCAAGGAGTGGCGCGGCGACTGTGGTCCCACTACACAAGGGCGGTGCCTCCACCAACCCTGGAAATTACCGTCCCATTAGCTTGACAAGCCTTATCTGCAAAGCCATGGAGAGGATCATAATGGAACTCATAAATAAAGACATAGAGAACTTGCAGACTTTGGATCCAACCCAGTTTGGCTTTGTCAAAGGCAGATCATGCCTTTTAAACTTGGTTGACTTTTTCGAGACAGTCACCAAGGCCATTGATGAGGAAAGGCAGTCCATACAGCCTACCTTGACCTGGCAAAGGCCTTGACACAATACCCCACTCAGGTATCATCGAAAAACTCATCAGCTTGAATGTAAACCCATACATCACAAGATGGGTTGCAAACTGGCTAAGTGACAGAACCCACAGGGCCAGAGTTGCTGGAGCCATGTCAGACTCAAAGCCTGTCACAAGTGGTGTCCCACAGGGCTCAGTCCTGGGTCCACTCTTGTTCGGCATCTACTTTTCTGAAGTACAAGCAAACACAGGAGGGTTATGGCTGACAAAGTTTGCAGATGACTGCAAACTGGGCCATAGTCGAAAACACATCTGACACAGATATCCTTCAGAAGGGCCTCACAGAAAGCGATAACTGGTGCCAGAGCCATGGCCTAAAGTTAAATGCCAAGAAATGCATAGTCATACCCTTCGGGAAAAACAAGGTTACCCCTAGCTACCATATAGGTGGCAATCCACTGAGCACAGAAGAAGTCATCAGGGATCTGGGGACCCAGGTTGACAGTAGCCTTTCGCTTGACACTCATGTTGCTAAAGTGGTTAGGAAAAGCTTCTACATTGCCCACCTGATCATGAAGGATTCACATCTAGATCAAGGGAGGTCATCGTCCTCTGTACTCATCACTCATTAGACCTATGATTGAGTACAATGCCCCATTCGGAATGTATCTGACCCGACACCTGCAGCAGCTGGAAAGGCCCCAAAAGTTCCTCACCAAAAGGATAAAGGGTCTCAAAAATATGTCTTATGCTGCCCGACTGAAAGAACTCCAGCTCTATTCAGTCTCATACCGCTTGCTCAGAGGTGACCTGTGCCTGACATATAAGGCCATGTCAAACCCTGATTTGATGAATATGCTTCACCTCAAAAAATCTAGATCCCTCAGAACCACAAGGGTGGGAGACTTAAACCTTGACACGGTTATTAATAGAACGTGCTGGAGGGACAGATTCATCACCCAGAGACTCCCTATGCTGTGGAACAAAATCCCGGTACATGTGAGGCAGAGCACCTCGCTGGCCTTGTTCAAGAGGAATCTTGACCAATGGATGGGGGATCGCAGATATACCCCAGGGATTACTTCAGTGTCACTGCTTGACAGAGGCACAGCAAAATAATAGGCATAGTTTTCTTCAAATTAAAGGGGTGGCGAAAGCCAAAGAACTATGGGCTAGGCTTATAAATGCCCTTGGGCAGATAGCCTAGTATGAACCTATGAACCTATGATAAAGACAGAGACAGACCGCATTGGTCCAAAACTGCCAGTGAATACCCTCGAACATCTATGTTTATGGTAAGTGTACACAACTGTACTGGTGCTCCTTCTCTTCCTATGCAACTCCAGCTGAACTTTTGCACTGGTTTCCTACTGAAGGCTTCAGAGCATCATCATATGGCAAGTCACGAGATTCTTCCCATTCCACCTGTTTCTTCTTAATTTGGGGTCATTGTTCTGTCACTGTCTTGCTGTGACATTACTAGAGTTTGATTTTCTATACAGTCTTTCACTTCTCAGGTAATCAGTTCCTATTGCTTTAACTTCTCTATTACTAATCCTCTTTTCTACTCTCCCCCTTTGTTTCTTTTATTTTTTGTATTGTGAAATTTCCATATCTGGACATGTTTGCCTGTATTTCTCTACAAATATCTTTGGTGCTGCTTTCTTTGTCTTGATAAGTTTTGCTTTCTCCTATGTGTAAACATTGCACCATATCAAATCTTTTTCTTTCCCATGTCCATATTTCTTCTTCAGATGACTCCCACTCCACCAGTTTACTTGTTTGATCATGTGACATTACCGGTGTTGGACTTTCTACACTAAATCCTTTATTTTGCAGGTATTCCATAACTTTCAATTTCCGTTTGGTTAACTTCCGCCTTACTAAAATCATCTGTTCTGCCTTCCCCCTTTGTGATCTTATTTTTTGTATTGTGAAATTTTCCATATGTGGGTGCCTTTACCTATTTTTCTCTTTAAATATCTTTGGAGCTACATTTTTTGTATTTTCAGTTTGGCTTTCTCCTTTGCATAAAAATTGCACAGTATCCAGTCGCTTTTTTTTTCTCATGTCATTGTCTCTCTTTTTTTTATACCTTTCAAAAATCTCTGGGTTTTGTTCTTTACATTTTCGTACTTTCTGTCGCTTTTTTTTCTAGGCAGCCCATAGTTTCGTTGTCTGTATAATGTTTTTCATTGCTGTGTTGTTTTAATAAGTGAAAATATGCATTTGAAGCTTTTGATAGTTTTTATTGGGCAAGTGTTTTTCTGTCCTCTAATTTCTCTCAAGTTTTCTGAATGTCTTCTATCTGCAAATTCTGGGCTGCTTGCTTAATAGTAACAATTCACAATTTCTTTCTTAACCTCAGTAGTCCACTCTATCAACTTTATGGCTCTTTTTTGACCTATCAGTTTTTGTGGACTACTTCCTTCTACACCAGGGACGCTGTCCTGCACTTGAGCCTGGCATGCACCTGATTGTAGGAATGTTTCTGCATCTTGAAGATTCTACACTGCCATTTTTTCCAGTCCTGGCACCAGTGTGCACACCAAGATTGGGCACTTTTTGTATCCTGGGACTTGTGCACCCAGCTGTCTTTTTTTATTTTTTAACTGACCTTTCTCCATAAAATTTAAGATGCAGTATGCATATCAGTGTTGTCTTAGTTTTTTTGTGAAAATGGTCCACCACATGAAGGTACTCACCAAGACTTGAGAATGAATGCAATCTCCCCATTCTGACCACAAAGTATGCTGCTTCTGTATGACAAAATAAGTTATAAATCAGGTAGCTGAAATAAACACTGCAGCCTATGACGCGAGTTGTGTCAGCACTTCTATTTCTGTTTAAATGTTGAGGTTAGATTCCAGTAATACTTTGATAAGCATAACCAGGAAGAAGAATAGTTGGAAATAGATGTTCTTTTTTTTTTCTTTTTTGCAGTCTTAATTATTCAAAATTATTATTTCCTTTGTATATGTGCAATTGAATATATCTGTCTGTATTTGATTGTTTAACTGTATTATTTAATTGATTCTTCAGTAAAGCATTTTTGTGTGTTGACTTTCAAAACTTAGTGGCTGGTTGTGTAATGTATTTGATAATAAAGTTTTAATGGCTAACTATGCCCAAAACTGCTTCTATCTGCCTCCATTGGCTGTAGCTAAGTCATCTGTCACCCTGGGCAGTCCTTTGAACTGGTATCCCCCACCCCCTCAATTCAAAGTTGATGATCCAAAAAAGTTTTTCACAAAGTACCAAAACATAGAAAAAAGCTACTAACAGAACTCTGCCTGAACACTTGCCAAGTGCTTTTATAGTTTCTTGCTACAGTTCCTAGATGTAGTGTAGTTTAGTGTGCTAGTAACTGTATTAAGGAGTTTGCATAAGCTCCTTGCTGCAGTGCCTAGTACATTCATTTAGGAAGTCACAATATCACGTATGCTTTCTTAAATGAATGCCTATATTCTACCCACATGCTACTGGCAGCTGCTGAGTGTGCCATCTAACAACATAAATCCAGAGCAGTTACCCCCTCACCTCTCCATAGTTGCACTGTATTATCTGCATGCTGTTTGTTTTTATAATTATTTGGCTTATTGACAAGAGTAAAACTTTAAATGATAAGTTCCCAACCTGCTAATTTGGGCTATGGCAATTCGATTGCATTAATCATAACTGAAGGTGGTAATGCAGCAGAATATTACCAGCTTTCCCTGGAAAGTAGTGTATGTGTATGTAAATGTAAGGATCTGTTAAAGCACAGTTGCTGTGGGCTGGTGAGCACTAGAAGGTTGAGGCACAGGAACCAACCAAGACCACTTTATTAAAACAAAAATAAGCAGTCAAGCACTTTCTTCTTCCATACAAGACGTCATCAGAACTGCTATCATCAAATCATTTCATTAAATAAACAGTCTCACTATGTGTGATTAAAACCAGCCAATAGAACAGTACTAACAATTAATTAGTCTAATTAATACATCAAACAGTTTTAAAATCTGTAATATACAATGGATATAAAAAGTTTGCACACCCCTGTTAAAATGCCAGGTTTTTGTGATATAAAAAAGTGAGACCACAATAAATCATTTCAAAACTTTTCCCAACATTAATGTGACCTATAACTTGTACAATTCAGTTGTAAATCAAGCACTCTGTTAGGGGAAAAATATAAAATATAAAAAAGTACAATACTCTGTGCACACCCTTAAACTAATACTTTGTTGAAGCACCTTTTGATTTAATTACAGCATTCAGTCTTCTTGGGTAGGAGTCATCAGCATGGCACATCTTGACTTGGCAATATTTGCCCACTCTTCCTTGCAAAAGCGTTCCAAATCTGTCAGATTGCGAGGACATCTCTTGTGCACAGCCCTCTTCAGGTCACCCCACAGATTTTCTATTGGATTTAGGTCTGGGCTCTTGCTGGGCCATTCCAAAACTTTAATTTTATTCTGGTAAAGCCATTCTTTTGTTGATTTTGGATGTATGCTTGGGGTCATTGTTGTATTGATTGGTGAAATTCCTCTTCATCTTCAGCTTTCTAGCAGATGCCTGAAGGTTTTGGGCCAAAACTGACTGGTATTTGGAACTGTTCATAATTCCCTGCACCTTGACTAAGCCCCCAGTTCCAACTGAAGAAAAGCAACCCCAAAGCATGGTAATGCCACCACCATGCTTCACCGTAGGGATGGTGTTCTTTTGGTGATGCGAAGTGTTGTTTTTGCGCCAAATGTACCTTTTGGAATTGTGGCCAAAATGTTCAACCTTGGTCTTATCAGACCATAACACATTTTCCCACATGCTTTTGGGAGACTTGATGTATTGTTTGCAAATTTTAGCTGGGCCTGGATGTTTTTGGAGACTTGATGTATTGTTTGCAAATTTTAGCTGGGCCTGGATGTTTTTCTGTGTAAAAAAAAAAAAAAAAAAAAAAAAGGCTTCCATCTTTCAACCCTACCCCATAGTCCAGATATATGGAGAATACAGGAGATTGTTGTCACATCTAGTACACAACCAGTACTTGCCAGAAATTCCTGCAACTCCTTGTTGCTGTAGGTCTCTTGGCAGCCTTTCTGACCAGTTTTTGTCTTGTCTTTTCATCAATTTTGGATGAACATCCAGTTCCTTGCAACGTCACTGTTCCATGTTTTCTCTACTTTTTGATGACTGTCTTCACTGTGTTCCCTGGTATATCCAATGCTGTGGAAATTGTTTTTGTACCCTTCTCCTGACTGTTACCTTTCTAACAGTGAGATCTCTTTGATGCTTTGTAAGCTCTCTGTGAACCATGGCTTTTGCTGTAGCAGACAACTGAGCAAAGGTCAGGAAAATCCTACTAGGACAGCTGAACTTTATTTGGGTTGATCAGAGTCTCTTTAATTGATGGCAGGTGTGTACCCAAGAAAGGCTGAATGCTGTAATTAAGTCATAATGTGCTTCAACAAAGTATTAGTTTAAGGGTGTGCACACACAGCAAACTATTAGTTTAAGGGTATGCACACTTATGCAGTCAGCGTATTGTACATTTTTTATTTTTTATATTTTTCCCCTAACAGATTTGTTTGTTTTTCAGTAGAGTTGTACAGGTTATAGGTCACATTAAAGGTGGAAAATGTTTTGAAATGATTTATTGTGGTCTCATTTTTTTATATCAGAAAACATGGCATTTTAACAGGGGTTTGTAAACTTTTTATATCCACTGTAAACACCTAACACCAATATAAAAATGTTCAAATGTTTATGCTATTTACACAGCACCCTTCAAGACTTATTAATTTTAAAATGGGAGTTATTAAACAATAATCATTAAGTCCAGGGGGCTAAATGCATCACAACTCAAAATCCAGACCAACTCCTTTTTATTCAGATGTTCCTCTGTGAAGTGTCCCTTAGGATCACGTTCAACATAATCCAACACAACAAACTTAAAATAATGGTCTGGTGTTATTGAGATGTGCCTGTATGGAGCATTCATTGTTTTTTCTTTGGCCACCTCATTCATATGTTCATAAAAGCCTATCTGTTAACCTATGACAGGTTTTGCGTATATAGAATGGCCTACAACACTGACGTATAAAGCCCCATAAACCACCCCCTTTGAATAACCATTAAAATGTTTTTTTTTTAACAACTAATTTCCTGCCATTAATCATAAGATTCACAAACGGAACTATGCTGACCTTGACTACAGTGATTGCATTTAAACATACCTTTAGGTCTAATTTCACTATTGCTATTACAGTTAATTTCCAACAAGTTCTTAAAAGTTCTACCTTTCCTAAAAACAAACCTTGGCCTGTCACCAAATTCTTTATTACCACCATCCATGCTAGTAATAAACGGCCAAGGGGAAAAAGTAACAGTCAGAGTGTTCATATGAATCACTCTTTGTCATCACACTGTTGTTAGCTGACATAATAGCCTCTACCCTCTGAGTCTCACTATTGGGTATTGGTGACATTGGCAGATATAGCCCCCTACTTCTTTTGCCACACACTTCATCTTTCCAACAAATCAGATGGATAACCATGTTTTAAAAACAATTTATCGATTTCCATTCAAAATGTGTCATCTTCTGAGATCATACGAGCTAGCCAGACCAGCTGGCCTTTAATAACCGCTCTTTTTTTAAACTGTCAAAATGGAGATATGAAATGGAAAAGTAAATGTTGGAGCAAAAACATTAATTATTATAATCCTTGATAACCATTATATCTAAATAGGCCAACTTATCTTTATCGACCACATGCATAAATCTTAAAAAAGAGGTAATTGCATTAATAAATCCCAGAAATTCAGTTAATTTAACCTCTGATTCAACCCAAATTAGAGAAATGTCCAAGAATCTAGTGTAAAAACTCCAACAACTAACAAAGGGACTGTTGAAAACAAAATACTTCTCCCAATAACCCATAACAAGTTGGCAAAACTGGGGGCACAAGATGCCCCCATTGCCACAGCACTTAGTTGTTTGAACAGTTGTCTTCAAAATAAAGAAAATTATTTGCCAATACCATCTCCATCAGTGTAACAAATGTATTGACATCATTGGTTTCTAATAAACCTACATCAAACAAAATCTTGTCTAACCAATCTAATCCCTTCCTATGTGGAATAACCAAGTGTAAGTTTTGCACAGCAATAGTTACCAAAAAACAGTCTTTAGAGAACTTTATTGTGGCCAATCTGGATAAAAAATCCCACAAGTCCCTACAAACCTGCTCAATTGCATTAACTGACTGTTTTAGTAAACTATCAACATATTTGGCTATATAAAATGTTTTACTCTGTCCAGCATCGACTGTAGGTCTTAGTGGTAGATTATAGATGTCTTTATGTATTTTCGGTATTCCGAAAATACCTGCTACAACAGGGTTTGCATTACAGAGATGATTAGACCCTGCATAAGCATATCATAAAGGCAAGCATCGATCTTCGAATAAGCAATATTGAGCTCATTTTTAGAAATTTGACCATAGGCATCAGTAAAAAGTAGTTCAAACATTTGATTATTATAGTCTTCTATACCCATGGTAACAATCCCCCCACCCTTATCTGGCTTCATCACTGTAATATTTTTGTTCATACACAATTCTTCAAAAAGCTCTTCCTCATGCTTAGAAAGATTATTGGTACCTACTGTCTTAGTGGTACCCTTATTGATCTTCCATATTTCTCTTTCACATAATTTCTCAGATAGAATAAGCCAGTTATTGGATGGTGGGTTAAAGGTACTAGCTTTTTTAAGAGTAATACCATTACTAGATATTTGATCTATTATCAGACTTAAACCACAAAGCCATATTTAATTTCCACATGTATAGTTTCAAATCTATCAAAACCTCAGCTAAATGTGCTTTTCTAGCTGGCACAAAACTTAAACCTTTGCATAAGACATCCGCATATTCAGTAGAAAAATGGTAACTGGAATAATTGTAGATGATGAAGTCCTTGTCAGAATTTTGAATACAAACAGGCACAGCATTAATATCACCAACTAACTCATTTGTATCGGCCTAAAAAGTACATTTAAACATACTATTAATCCCTCCATCTTCCTTCAAATTTGAACATTCCAAACCATTGTCATTTGTACTGTTACCATCAATTGATTGATCAAATTTCAGCTCACACATAACATTATTGTCTTCATGAAACAATATATTTTCACTAACAATGTTATTCTCCTGAAATAATGAATTTTCACTGATAATATCAAGTGCACAACCACCAATATCTGTTAATGATTCACTGTTAGTAAAATCTAACCTATTAAGCAAGAAATGTCTGCTGAGAAAGTCTCATCAGCTATATCCAGGTTTAATGAAGTCACCTCACAAACCAAGGCCTCTGCAATTGATCGGCCAGTCACATTAACATTCACTTTCGAAGAGGAATGGGCCGTTTCACTTACCAATGAATTTTAAAGTTTTTCTTCCATGTGGCTTTCCTGCCCTTTGAGTTTTTTTGCCAAGACTGACATTTTTAGACCCATTATTATTCCAATGCGTAGCTTTTGGTCGAGCACCCAGGTGCTCAAAATTAAGGTTCAATTCATGCAGTCTTGAAGGATTGCCTTGTATAACCGAACCATTGGTGCCATTCTCCTTTCGTAGAAGTCTATCAGGGCATCTGACCTGCTGCTCACCCACAGATTCCTCCATCTGAAAGCCAGCATCTCCAATCTCGTGAGTACTTGTAAACTCATCCAGCCCATCACTAAAACTGCATGTTCTAATACGTTGCTAAAAATTTTGAGCAGTTGGCGTTGGATAGGCTTTCCCTTCTGAGAACACCTCCCTATCCCTACTTAATTTTTTAAAATTTTCCTGTTTTTTATCAATAAACAAATATCATCAACGTTTTTAAACAGATTGGTATAGTTGGTAAAATAGTGATCAAAAACACCATCACTCGTTAAACTAGTATTCAAAATATCCAAGTCTCTAGACAACTTGTCCAACAATACTTCATTGCTATAAATTATTAAATGCATTATGTCCAGACATGCCTTATTGAACACATTAAGCAATGGTTTATGAAAATCAGAGTCTAATTCAACTTCATTTCAGAACCACCATAAGAGCAGTCCCTTTGGGACCAGCCCTTTTTTTAAGTTTTCATTCAAATAGACATTCTCTAGTTGTAATTTCTTATAGGAAATCACTTGTGTTCAAACAATTTGAGTTGGTCAGAAAAAGAACGCTCACCAACCACATCATTATTAACAGCCATTTGACTTGGATTAGTCATGGGAAATTCGAACACATCAGCTTTCCAAGTCTCAAAGTCCATCACTTCACGATTGTTACAGCCCCTTGTAGACTCAAAAACAGTTGGCTGGGCACTGGCATGGTAAAACTACCTGAGCATTGCTCAGCTTGTGAATTGCTGCCATTGGTAAAACCATTTCCTCTGTGGAGCTGCTGGTTAACTTGTTCCAACAATAAGGTAAAGTTACCAATTCCAGCACAAATTTGTGATACTAGGTCCATGTTTGGTGACACTGAGCCTCCTCCAGTAGCCATACACTTCCAACAGTGAACCAAGAACGAAAAAAAGAAATGGTTGAGGCACAGGAACCAACCAAAACCACTTTATTAAAACAAAAATAATCAGCCAAGCAGAGTTGGTGTGGATTTTGAGTTGTGATGCCCTTATCCCCACCTAGACTATATGATTCTTGTTCAATAACTCCCATTTTAAAATTTAAAAAGTCTTGAAGGGTGATGTATAAATAGTATAAACATTTAAACATTTTTATATTGTCATTAAGTATTTATATCACAGATTTTAAAACTGTTTGATGTACTAATTATACTAATTAATTGTTAATACTGTTCTATTGGCTGGTTTTAATCACATGTAGTGAGATTGTTTATTATTTAATGAAATGATTTGATGTGAATAGCAATTCTGAAGAAGTCTTGTGTGGAAGACGAAAGCACTTGACTGCTTATTTTTGTTTTAATAAAGTGGTCTTGGTTGGTTCCTGTGCCCCAACCATTTGATCTGATGTTAATCTTCTTTCCATTCATCACTGATGGGTTCGGTTCCAAGCCCTCGTAACCGAGTTGGCCTTTTTACCAAGCTCGCGCCACCCGCAAACTCTCGAGCTAAGTTTCTACCCAGAATGCCCTTCTCCCTGTTACTTCCGATCTCGTTTGCTGCATAGCCATAAAGTTGTGTTTCAGCCAAGCTCTCAGCTAAGTGGAACTTTATTTGATATTTGTGTGGAAAATTTTTGATATCTTCCTTTTTTATTGCGCGAATAGTATTTCTAGTGTGTTTTCTCCTGTCTGACCTTGTTTTTTTCCTAGCTACTCTACCCGTTGTTACCGTTGGTAAACTTCAAGTACCATTGTTGGTACGGCCTTTCCTCCCTTACCCTTGTGGTATTCCTTCAGTACCATAGCTGGTATTTTCTTTCCTGTCTAACCTGTTAGCTTTGGATTTTAGTAAGGTTTTTCTGTTTTCCCTCTTACATATCACTGTATTGGTACTATTGTGACTTCTTGAACGATGTGACTTTTATTCTAACTGGATTATACTGTTGGCCTGTGGTGTCTCTCTATCAGGATGTCGGATAAGAAGGGTACTTCAGGTTTTAAGCATTGTGCTTCATGTAATGGCAAGTTACCTAATAATGATTCTCATGATGACTGTGTATACTGTTTGCGAGTGCCCCACCTTTCGGTGCAGCCTCCGTGTGATATTTGTCAGTGTTTCAGTCAATGCACTCTTAATGAGTGCAAAAATAAACTGAAAAGGGTGACTTAAGTAACCCTTTCAGTATCAGAGGCCATTTCTGCGATGGAGGTCTCAACCCACTTCCTACTAAAGACAAAAAGAGGTCCCACTCTGTCCCCTCCTCACCATTGGGTGATCAGAGCAAGCCTGTGAAATCAAAGGTCCCAAAATTGTCTTCGGAGCATAAATCTGCCTCTATGGCTTTGTCTTCCTCTGCTCCGAGCATCTCAAAACCTTCGATACCAGTGCCAGTTTCGGCACCGGTCCTGCCTCCAGCACTGATTGTAGACCTCACTGCGCCTGTTTCGACTTCGGCAACTCTGGCCACGTCGGCTTAGGGCACACCTTTGACTCCTTCATTAGTTACTATTTTGGAACCAACCGTTTCGGCTCTGAGTGCCACTTCAGCACCGAGCGTTGTACTGACTACACTGGATTTGACCCCCTTTACTCCCGGTCTTGAAACTAGAGACTTCGGTGCCGGCAGACCTTGCACCATGGACCCGATACTCTCCATCCGTAGATCCGTTCCTGGACCAGGTTTATAGCCCATTCATTGAATGTCCTGACTCTCCATTCAGAGTATCCTCTAGATCCACCAGGAGGCTGTGGGAACATGACGTGGTGCATCTTGTGGACCCGCTGTTAGCCAGAGGGATAACCACACTTTCTAAGACCCATCCACCTGCAGGACTTGGGTTGGTTTATCCATGGACTCCACCTTACACTCCTCCTTCGACCATCTCTGTTCCGAAGCCTTCTGCTCCGACATCCTTCTTGAAACCCATCACCTCGGTGCCTACAGTGCACCTCACTCAGACTCCTAGCTTGCCCCTTTGGTCTTCGGTTCCTGTGGAACCTGTCCTTCCTCAATCTGGGGATTGGGGAACGGGCGCTTCGGCCCAGAGCAGTCTTTCTCCTCAGTTCCATCCTCTGCATCGATAGCCACGTCCGCACCGATCCTGCTTGAGGCTCCATCCGTGGGGGCAGGTTTGTTAGAGCGGGATGTGACCCCGGTCCCGAGGTTGTCTTTCTCTGTTCTGGGCTCCCATCCCTCTTCGGGCGGGCCTGCCTTCCACACAATGGGGTGGGCTCTTACTTCTGGAAGCACTCCTTTGATGTCGGAACCCCAGTTTTCACCCCCCCCCAAGCTACAGCTGCCACAGACCCCCCCCCCCCGAGACACTGGTCAGAGAAGCCGCAGGACACCCCGTTTAGGGTACTAACTCTTCCGAGTTATCCTCGGAGACCCCCACTGAGGAGCCCCCTCAAAAGGGGACGTGCAAGAGGAAGCACATGGACTCACCTGAGGGGTCCTTAACTGAAGACATGGATTATGATGGTGAAAGGTCCCGTCGGTCACCTACTGACATCCTGGAAATGCTAAAGCAGAGCGGTGACTGGAAGTCCTCTAGCCCTTCATCTGAGGAGTCAGTGTTCCTGCAGGCTTTTCCCGCCTTCTACCTCTTGGGTGACCCTGCCTGCCAATGAACTTGTCCATCTCATCATGTAGTGGACTTGGAAGAACCCTATTTCCTTTGAGGTGATCCCTCTGAGACCAGATAAAATCCTTTTCCCTCCCAAGGAGAACCTGCAGTGGTCCAGAGGGTTGCCAGTTTATGCTATGGTGGTGGCAGCAGCCACAAAAAAGGACTTGATTGAGGAAAGTCAAGCTGTCCATCTGCCCTACAGGGAGTCCTGGTTGGTGGACAGACTTGGAAAGCGAATTTTTGCATCAGAGAACCTTTGCTGTACAGTCCCTGAACTATTTGGCACATTTTACGATACTCCAGAGGGACTTTATCTCAGAACTGTCTGGGACACTCGCAGGTCAGTTGTCTGATGAGGTGAGGGACAAAGTGATCTCGCAGCTCATAACCATGGAATCAGTATCCAACTCGTCCATGAGGTTGCTTTCACATGCGACTGAAGGGGAGGCTAGAGCAGTGGGTTCAGGTATTGTCACGAGGCGTCATGCCTGGATGCACATTTGTGACCTCGCGGATCCCTTCAGGTCTTCCTTTTTGAATGCTACCATCAAAGCTTCGTCCCTTTATGGCTCCAAAGGTGCGAGCAAAGATGGAAAGACCTAGTCTGCCATAGGCCTACGGTTTTCCAATCCTCCGCATACCTTCTCCAGGAATCAGAGGAGAGTGGGAAAATGTGGCACAAAATATCTCAGGGTTCTTTCCCTGCTGCACGTGGTGATGATACCCCCAGGGGCAGAGGGGGTAACAATTCTGGAAGACACACCTATAGAAGCAGAGGGGGTCCTCGTAACCAAGGCTCCAAGGATTCCTTCTCTGGACAGCCTTACCAGTGCTTCTGAAGAGCAGCCCAATTGCTTACCTCTGAAAGCAGTCGGGGGTCGCTTCTATCTGCACCAAGCTGCCTGGCAATCTATTACCACCGATCATTGGCTGCTGAGTATCATCACCAGAGGTTACACCTTTCTTGTCAACCAAACCTTCCAAGAAAACTTCCTGATGTTCTACCCAGTCAAAGGGAAGAAGCAGCTTCAGTGATGATAAGGCTGTCTCAAAAAAGAGTAATCCAACCAGTCCCACCAGACCAACGCGGATTCGGATTTTACTCCAGATTCTTTTTGGCGCCAAAAAAGACAGGGTTAGACCCATTTTAGATATGAGCAGCTTTGTCACCCAAACCAAATTCCAGATGGTCATGGTTCAGTCCATTCTCCCCTTTTTAAGAGAAGGCAATTGGATGTGCTCGATAGATCTCCGGGATGCATATTACCACATCAAGATGGACAAACGTCACTTCGGATGAATCCATCCTTCTTTCCCAAAGTTGTTTCTGACTTTTCCATAAACCAGACCATTGATCTATCAGTGTTCTTTCCGAATTTTGCCAATAGTGGAGAGTACTGCCTTCACTCCTTGGACACACATAGGCAACTGAGATTTTACCTAGACAGGACCAAACCTATCTGTAAATCAGAGCAGCTTTTCATCTCTTTTTCTGGGCCCAGAATGGGAGATGCTGTTTCCAAGGTTACATTATCAAAATGGCTAAGGGACTACATACATTTCATCTATTCCCTCAGTAATGAACCTATGCCAAAAGTTAAAGCTCACGCCACTAGATCTATGCAACATCTGTAGCTTGTGTCACTACAAATTAGGTCCCTGACGTGGGCAACTGCACAGCTCCAAACAAGTAAATCCAGAAAAAATGAGCCAGCAAACTGCGTGCTGTAAATATATAACAAAGTATATTTAATAAATTTCACATAATATCAAAAGAACAAAAAAAAGACCGGTTTCGGCCAAAATAATTACATAGCCTTCATCAGTATTAAAAAGCAAGTTCCATCATTTGTTCCTTTTATATAGTACACCAAGTGCAATAAAAATTGTGATTGGATACCTCATAAATATTCATTTAGTCCTGGTGGAAAAAGACCACCTAACTTGATAATCCATTTTTTCTCCTTGGTATTGAAAATGGAATGCCATCCTGCTTTATTGGATTTGTTCCCCATAATTTGGTCAATAATCATAAATCTAAAAGAAGCTGTAGGGTGATTTATTGAATGTTTATAAAGTGCACTACTGGTCTTATGTTTCATATAACTAAGGTGCTCAGAAATACGCAACCTGAGTGGTGTAGAGGTCTGGCCTATGTAAAATGCAGAGCAGCTACATGAGGCCAAATAAATAACCCAGTCACTACTACAGTTTGCAAAGAAGCCAATATCAAAAACAGCACCACAGTTCCTGTTTGTGAATTGTTTAGATTTCATGATTCTATTACAGTGGCTGCAGTGACCACAAGGTATACAGCCAATCAGTTTATCCCCCAAAAATGTAGTTTGTGTTGGTCCGGTTGAAACTATACCTGATCCCCGTTTATAATGATTTAAATAAGAACCCAGATTTTTTCCTTTTCGGAAAGAAAACCAACATTTGTCCTGGAGAAGTTGTGATAGATTACTATCGGCTAACAAAGTATTCCAGTGCTTCTGTACACTATTTATCAATAAATTAGTATTTCTTCCATATGTCGTGGTTAATCGTGTGACAGGGCTTGGTCCTTGTCTCACCTTGTATTTCAATAAATCTTCCTTGTTGAGTGTTGCAGCACAGTTGCTAGCCTCTAAAACATACCCCATTTTGTAACCCCGTTCCTGAAATCTGTTAGTGAGATCCTTTCGGAAAACCTGTAAGGTGGAGTCATGTAAGCAAATATGCCTCATTCTGATGAGCTGGGATTTGGGGATGTTTTTAGTAATATGAGGTGGATGAAAGCTAGATGCATGTAGGAGGGAGTTATATTGTTGGTATTTGCGAAACACCTCAGTATGTATTGTGTTGTCATCATTCCTGGTGACCAAGACATCAAGATATGTTATGTGTTCCAAATGCCAATTTACCGTAAACTGGAGTCCCCATTTGTTTTCATTCAAATAACCCACAAATTCCATTAGGTATTCCACATCTGACCTCCACACCATCCAGCAATCATCCAAGTACCTCCTCCATATGTCTATTTCATCCAGGTAGATGTTGTGTTCCATCATATATAATATGTTCCTCAACATATGCCATAAAGAGGTCTGCATAAATGGGGACAAAGGAATCCCCCGTAGCTGTTCCCTGCACTTGCCAGTAACATTGATCCTGGTAAAAAAAAAGACATTTTTATTTAGCCCGTGTTCTGTTAGACATATTAAGACGGTGTTAAAGCCGGATTTATACAAGTTGGATTGGTATAGCCAATATTTTGTTGCATCCAGGTCAGCCCGGTGTGGGATGTTAGTGTAGAGTGCACATACATCAAGTGTGCATAGCAGCCAATTCTGTTCCAGTTGCATGCCAGAGATAATGTCCAAAAACTGTGTTGTATCTTGGATTCTAGATCTGACCCATTTCAACAAGGGTTGTAAATACTTGGTTAGGAATTGGGAGAGGGGCTCATTGATTGATCCATTACCTGCAACAATTGGTCTCCCCGTGGATTGTAAAGATCTTTGTGGATCGTAGGTAAAAAGTATATGTATTGGCTATTGGGATCCAACACCGCAAGATGGTATTTCATTTTATCAGTAATAATGCCGTCCTGTACAGCTAACTCCAAGAAATCATCAATCTGTTTCTTGAACATGAATGTGGGGTCCAAAGGCATTTTAGTGTAATATCTACCATCTATAAGTTGTTTAGATGCTTCAGCATCGTATTGCTGCTGATTCATAACTACAACAGCTCCACCCTTATCTGCAGAAATGATCACCAATTCCTTGCTAGCGACTAGATTCCATAAGGCATCCATATTGATCTTTGAGAGATTGTTTGCCTTGATAGTAGAACCCCGAAAGTTGAAATGTAAACAGAACACTAGATTGTAAAAGTTGAACATTATGATACATCGGTGGTCCAAATTTAGATTGATGATATGTAAAAGCTATATCAGAATCAGAATGGGCAGTGGTGTCATTAAAATGCAATTTGAGATTCAGTCGTCTACAAAAAGCCAGAACATCCTGTGCTAAACTGTCTTCTGAAACAAAGAACCCAGGGATAAAATTGAGGCCTTTATTCAGTAAATTTGTTTGTGTTTCTGACAGAACAACATTGGAAGTGTTTAACACAGTATTGTTACATACATTCATTTCCTGGTTAGTAATTCCAAAAGCCCCTCCATGCTGTTTATTTTTTGAGTGCTTGTGCCCTGCTCTTTTGCTCCTCTTGGGGGTGGGTGAGTCAGAGGCTTACTGCATGTCCAGGTCTGCACCAGAAGATGAATCTGCCCCAGATGTATCTGTATTGGTCCCTCGTTGTTTGTGTAGCGATCTAGGACACTTCCGATTTAGTGGTGTTGCTAGTGTTTCCTTCAAACCTGACATGTCTACTGTGAATAAATGGGTTCCCCATCTCATAGTCTGTCTGGTCACACTGAAATTTACAGACCTTCCTATCCCATAGTTGCTGTTTCAAACTTAAAAGGTCTGTACTCAATTTATTCAAACATGCAATGTAAAAGAGCTGACCCTCGTAGGTTTTAGTCTCCTCACATAACTTTGTGATGTCTATGATCTCCTTATCTATTATTCTTTCATAATACCTGGCCAGTGCATCCACAAACCCCATGGATGCTTGCTGTTGGACACTGGCCCCATTGATTGGCCAGTTCAGCATCAATGTCATTAACCAAAGGCTGTGTCCTAACTCTGAGACCTCTGGGGGATATACCCTTCACTAAATAAGCTTTAAAAAGCTTGCAGTGCCACACATTAAATCTCAAAGATCTCATACTGTTGTTTAGTTTCCGAAAAAGGCCCTCAGAATTGTTTTCAGGGCACGTGGTAATTGTACCATTGTGAGCAAAATTGATGTTTCCTAATCCAAATATTCCCAGGTCCTCCCTATCAGCAGAGACCCCCACTAAAATTGTGGTTAAATCCTTATTGATATGGTATACTAAAAGCTTATTAAATTGAGGCTTCAAAGGAAGTACTTTGTTGCAAGTCAACTGAATCCAAAGATTAACAAATGAATACCATTGAAAAGAATGTTGATGTAATATATTGTTTTAAACCTTCCCAATCTAGATATTGTGATATTTATATCAGCCCAGATTGGGCTCAATATACGGTGTAGACAATAATAGCCCTTTCCAAAAGAGTCCTATATATTTTCCTTAATATCAACCCAACAGTAATCCAAATGATTTGGCAAGGCTACGTCCACAAACGGGTGATTGTAATTATTCATCAAAATACAAGTACAGCTAGAATAAAAAAAGTGACAATAATGGCCCTTGCCCCAGTATGGAATTCACTTATAGATGGCCAAATTCTAACATGTTGTAACTAGGTCCAAGCAGTGATAATGTTAGGTCAAAAATGTCCACAGGCCAAATGGCATAAAACAAGCAATGCCACGTCCGTCAAAATCCAAATGATTGATATATTGAATAACCCCCAAGATGGGTTTATATATAGGAATGTAAAAATATATGTCTGACGATAATGGCCCTTGCTCATATGTTAAACCGTTATTAAACTTTACCTATTTGGTATATTCTCTGCAAGTGATATCAACAGTGGAGGTTTATGAAACCCTAAAAATAGAGTGGACCTAACCAACTATAGTATTTATAAATCGGGCAATACCACGTCCACCAAACCCAATTGGTATGGGAAAATTGTCCAACTGATGGATCTTCAGTCAACTTATTATGACAGATGATCACAACAAGTCCCACCTTATAACAAATACTTTATATCTAAAGTGAATAGAAACTATATAAATGGACCCCATAAATGGAAAAAACAAAAACGGGTGCCAAAAGTCAACAGTAGTACACCTGATAGTATACCATAAGAATGAGCCAGGACTTCATACATTCCATTCGCAATACCAAGGAGAAAAAATGGATTATCAAGTTAGGTGGTCTTTTTCCACCAGGACTAAATGAATATTTATGAGGTATCAAATCACAATTTGTATTGCACTTCATGTACTATATAAAAGGAACGAATGATGGAACTTGTGGGGGGGGTTTTTTCCCCCCTTTTGGTTGAAATCTGTCCGTTTTTTTGTTCTTTTTATATTATGTGAAATTTATTAAATATACTTTTATATATTTACAGCATGCAGTTTGATGGCTCATTTTTTCTGAACATCTGTAGCTTTCCATTCCAGGGCTTCCATGGATGACATCTGCGCAGCAGCTACTTAGGTTAAGCCTCATACCTTTATCAATCATTACAAATTGGACTTGGGAGAGGTGCTTCGGTTCAATGGTACTCAGGAATGTTCTTCCATAAGGGCCGCCCATGGACATCAAGGTAGCTTGGGATTCTCTCCCATCAGGGATGAATGGAAAGAAGATTAACAACATCAGATAAAAAACGTTATGTCTTACCATAACATTCAATCTGTGTTCATCTTCTTTCATTCATCACTTCCCACCCTCCTTCCCCCTCCAAAGGCTTCTGGAGGATGCTTTGAGTACAAGTGGTGTCGTAGGGTATTTGCGCAGAAGTGACCTTTGCTTTACTTCTTTTTCTCTAGCAAACCCGATCTGAGGTAACAGGGAGAAGGGCATTCAGGGTAGAAACTTAGCTCAAGAGTTTTTGTGGCTGGCACGAACTTGGTATAAAGGCAGACTTGGTTCCGAGGGCTCGGACCGAACCAATCAGTGTTGAATGAAAGAAGATGAACAGCATAGATGGAACGTTATTGTAAGACATAACTTTTTTGGTTCTTAGTTTACTATCCTTCTCCCTTTACATTGTTTGGCAGTGGTGGGATTCAAGCCCCATGACAGTCTGCCACCATCTGTCCTTTACATCATTCACCGGCAATACCAGCTGTTCAGGTGTTGTCATCTGCATAGTTGCTATTTGAGATGGAACTTGTTAATTACTGATCTGATGTTGTCAGTTTTCATTCATTCTTGACTGAAGGGTTCGGTTCCGAACTCTTGGAACCGACTCGGCCGTTATACATAGCTCACACCAGCCAAAAACTCTTGGGGTAAGGCTCTACCTATAATGCCTCTCTTCCCATTACCTAAGATCTCATTTGTGCCGTAGAAAATTGGACTTCTCAGCCAATGCTCTCAGCTAAGTGCGTTAATTTTTTTCTTTTCTAAAAATATTTGGTTAAAACTTTTACTAGATAGTTTTATGACCTTATTGTCGAGTGAGTGACTACTTTTTACACTATTTCTACCCACTCCCTTTTTACATTTCAGTAACTCTTATTACCATCTCTGGTAATGGTCCTCTTCCCTTCCTTTATTACCATTGGTAGTCTCATATACCATTGTTGGTATCCTCTTCCCCATTTCTCCCTTTACCCATTTCGTTATTTTCTCTATACCATTGTTGGTATATTCTCGTCGACAAACCAAGGAAATGTAGACACTGTAAAAGAGATGAGATGCACAAAACTCCTCCATCCCTCGAGAACATCAAAATAAAACTCCAAGTCGCCAAAATGTAAAACTAACAAAATTTATTAGGTTTAAGCTTCTCCAAAGCTTTTCGTCGGTTACAATACACCAACTTCCTCAGAAAACTCCTAAGAGAAATAAAAGTGGAAACAACGTCACTCGATCACTACCCTTTAAATACCCGCACATCATATCTATAGAAGAATATACAAAATATCATTGAATACATATAAAAACTCCTCAAAAACATTATATTAATCAGAAAAAGAACCCGATTGATTAAAAACATAAAAATAGTAGATGTTACTTTTTTGATGAGCCAGCATGTTGTTAAATTTAATGAATGTAAATGATAGAATTTTAATGTCACATCATGCAATGAATGCAATAAATCAGAATGAAAATAAAAGTGAAAATAAACAATCAATAACCCCTGGGTACTTTATGATGCTACTACCGACTACAAAACAACTGCTACCGAAAGCTCCTGTACAATCAAATAAAAAACTCTCCTATTTGTTATTGTATGTATATTTATAATTAAAACTATTATCTATATTTTACTTGTGTGTGTGTGTATGCCAAAATGAAAATCAATAGGTACAATAGATACTATCTAGTTAAACTCTCAAGTTTCAATATACATGATATAGATAATCTGTCATTGATGCCTGGATAATGGCGCGCATCCAGTCTAAGTTGCCAAACCAATTCTCTCCCTTTGAGAATTAATGAATCAGCTCCACCCTGCCATCCGATCGAACTTGGTCGATGGCTAAGAAGGAAAATGAATGTAAAGGATTTTCCTTTACAGACTTTGCTAAAGGGTTTTCCACCTTACCCTTTCTAATAGCGTATAGATGCTCGTAAATATGCTCCTGTAATTTTCTGTTGGTTTTACCGACATAGAAGACTGGGCAGTGGGAACACTTAGCTATGTAGACAACTCCTGTACTAGAACAATTAAACCTACCTTGAATTCTGTATTTAGACTTCCTTATAACAAAGGACGACCCCACTGATACGTGCTTACAGTAACTGCACATATTGCATTTAGACATGCCTGCTCTTACTTCCGGGGACCTGGCCTTAGATTCCAGAATGTTGTTGAGGTTTTGACCCCTTCTGAAAATTATTTTGGGGTATTCCATACCATTCTCCCTGAATAACCCCTCCTGCA
This sequence comes from Protopterus annectens, assembly GCF_019279795.1. Taxonomy (NCBI): domain Eukaryota; kingdom Metazoa; phylum Chordata; order Ceratodontiformes; family Protopteridae; genus Protopterus; species Protopterus annectens. The sequence goes on along the minus strand of NC_056728.1, from coordinate 1,143,885,814 downwards.
TAATGAAACTCCAGTTTTTTTGTATGATAGTAATAATGGCCTTCACATCCACACTGTAAGTTAGGATGAAGCTACAAGGATGAAACGTCTTGGCTATTGGATTGAGTATACAGTTGTCCTCACGTGTTTCGAAAGGGTTTAAGATAGGCGCATAAAAACCTGACACCCGCTTGTTATGGACTTCACAAATTGCGTCCAAAATCAGACCTGCCGGATAACCTCCTTTGAGGAAAAGACCCTCCATGAATTTACATTCGTCATAGAAATCACTATCTCTAGTCACCATTCTTGCAGCTCTCACCAATTGGCCCTTTATGATGGATTTCTTCTGGGTAAAAGGGTGACAACTGTTGAACTGCAAGCAACTATTTGAAAAGGTTTCCTTTCGGTGAATTCTAGCTATATAGCAGTTAGAACTTGTATATTTTGAAAGATCTACATCCAAGTATGAAATCCTGTCCCTTTCCACACTAAAGGTGAACTTCAAAAAGTCAGTAGAAGAGTTGAAATGGTTTAGGAGCTGATCAACTATTTCACCATCCCCTTTTAGGATGATAAAAATATCATCCAGGAATCGTGTATACAATAAAACGTTGTCCTGGTATACATGATTCCTGAATACATGTTCCCTTTCCCAGACAGCCATAACCAAATTGGCCACACTGGCACCACATGGAGATCCCATAGGTATCCCTTTTTTTGTAGGTAATACCTGTTGTTAAAAGTAACATAATTGCTGGACAAAATAATGTCCAGCAATTCACTAACCTGCTGGATCTCCTCATCGGGTGCTCCTTTGGAACACATCATAGTGAGAATCCAATCCAGTGCCACTGAATGGGGGATTGAAGAATATAAATCCCTCACATCTATGGTCAAAAAATAACTATCTGCACTGTAAGGGATTTGGTTGACCCTGGCCAAAAATGACCAGGCATCTTTTGATATCTGTGGTTCACTCTCCACATATTTCTTCAAAACTCAATCTACTACCTTCGCACTGGCATAGGCAATGCTACTCCTGGCGCTAACCAGTGGACGCATAGGAGGGTCTTCAAGGTTCTTGTGAATTTTTGGTGAACCAAATATTATGGGAATCTTGGGCGCTGATATAGATATATAGTTGTCGAATTATTGATAAACATGTCATTATAATCGACGATTCTGGCAAGACCTGTATTCAACTTATTCCTAGAGATTTCCTTATACGTCTCAGATCCCAAAATATCTTCCATTCTTCTTGTATAATCCCAATCATTCATCACCACTAGTCCGCCACCCTTATCAGGCTGCATTACTCTGACTGGTGCATTGCATAAAAGATCTAATAAGGCTCTTTCTTCCTTACTGATATTGAATCTGGGTGATAGTGATGAAAAAGGATGGCTAAATAAATGGCGAATGTCTAATTCACAAATCTGCTCAAACATTTCTAATATAGGACATAAAGGTGGGTTATAAGAACTAGGGACGGTAAAAGTACCCAACTCACTAGTACAATTACCCAGCAACAATTGCAGGTTTAACTTTCTGACAAACAACTTTAACTCTAAAATAGTTTTAGCCAAATCTGCCCATCTAGTTGGTACAAAATTGAGGCCTTTGGCTAACAACTCCACCAAAACAGTGGAAAAGTGGAAGTCAGAAAAGTTATAAATATTGAAATCCATATCAGAATTTGTGATTACGGTACATGTCTTTGTAGTGAACTAGTCTACATCGTCCTGAATCCCAACTAGTTCCTCCTGTTTCTGGACCTGTTCCTGGTCTTCAGACCCTGATAAGAGGAATAGTGGGAGGCTGAGTTCTGAAAATTTGAATTCTCCACCTCCTGGACTGGAGGAGTAGATTGGTGTTGCAAAGCCTAACGATCACTCTGTCGAACTGGTTCGCTGAGGGCTGTAGCATCAACCTCCACATGTATAGAGGCACTAGGTCTTGCTCCCTCTGTAATATTAGGGTGGTCTGTTCATTGACATGGCACACACCAGAAGCTAAAAAGTTACCTTGTGAAAGGTGGGGGTTTTGGGTATGCTGTACCATCCCCATATGCCTTAATGTCCCTTTTGAGCTTCTTGATTTTGTTGGCAGTCATTTTGTTGAGGAGTTGGTCAGTACTACTGAATGACCACTCATAAAGCGATAACGGTGGAAGTTCAGATCGTTTTGGATTTCCACATCCAATTTAGTGATTTCTTTAGTTAGAGCATCAGCGGCCCGTTGGTAATGCCTATTAATCAACTCTAATAGTTAGAAACCATGTTTATCAAACAGATTTATTAAATCTGTATGAAATGAACCTTCTACCAACCCCGTAGGGTATTGGCAAGGCCTAAGGCCCTTGGGTACCACTTTTACCTTTTTACATTCATTAAAGTACGCCACTTCCAGTTTGATTTTTCTTAATTTCATCAAACTCTGGTCAAATACACTTAATTTGGATGGTAGATCGAATAATTCATTCGTACCTTGCTCCTCAGTAATGGTCCCTGTGTTGTCCTGCAGGGAAAAAGGTCGATTGAGCCACGTGTTGAGATTGAATGATTCCTGGATATTGTTTATATTAGAAATGGTAGCAGTATTGAGGAGAGGTGGATCGCCTCGCATTAGACTAGTTGTCAGTATACGATCGTCCTGTATATCCACCACGGGTAGTGTTCTGGTGCCTGAAGGTTGAATAACCCCTCCTAAAATATTGTTAGGAGACCCATACGACATGCACAGACTGACTGCCAGAATGCACACCGTCCGGGCAATCCATAGAGACGTTGTTGCCATGAGAAATATCCGTAGTACTAACAACATCAGATAAAAACATTATATCTTACCATAACGTTCCATCTGTGTTGTTCATCTTCTTTCATTCATCACTTCCCACCCTCCTTCCCCCTCCAAAGGCTTCTGGAGGGTGTTTGAGTCCAAGTGGTGTCATAGGATATTTGCGCAGAAGTGGCCTTGGCTTTACTTCTTTTTCTCTAGCAAATCCGATCTGAGGTAACAGGGAGAAGGGCATTCTGGGTAGAAACTTAGCTCAAGTGTTTTTTTGGCTGGCACGAGCTTGGTATAAAGGCCGACTCAGTTCTGAGGGCTCGGACCGAACAACATAGATGGAATGTTATAGTAAGACATAACTTTTTTTTTTTTGGTTCTTGGTTTACTATCCTTCTCCCTTTACATTGTTTGGCAGTGGTGGGATTTAAGCCCCATGACAGTCTGCCACCATCTGTCCTTTACATCATTCACAGGCAATACCAGCTGTTCAGGTGTTGTCATCTGCATAGTTGCTATTTGAGATGGAACTTGTTAATTACTGATCTGATGTCAGTTTTCATTCATTCTTGACTGATGGGTTCGGTTCCGAACTCTTGGAACCGACTCTGATGTTATACATAGTTCACACCAGCCAAAAACTCTTGGGATAAGGCTCTACCTATAATGCCTCTCTTCCCATTACCCAAGATCTCCTTTGTGGCGTAGAAAATTGGACTCATCAGCCAATGCTCTCAGCTAAGTGCGTTAAATTTTTTCTTTTCTAAAAATATTTGGTTAAAACTTTTACTAGATAGTTTCGTGATCTTATTGTTGAGTGAGTTACTACTTTTTTGACTTTCTACCCACTCCCTTTTTACATTTCAGTAACTCTTATTACCATCTCTGGTAATGGTCCTCTTCCCTTCCTTTATTACCGTTGGTTGTCTCATATACCATTGTTGGTATCCTCTTCCCCATTTCTACCTTTACCCATTTTGTTATTTTCTCGATACCATTGTTGGTATATCTGTAAGAAGAGAAAAAAATTCCTTTCCTTTCCTTCCTCTCTCGTGTGTGTTGTGTGCATGTGTGTAACGGTGACCTGTTTTTTGAATATGGCAGAGAAGCAAAAGGGGACATCCAGATTCAAGCAGTGTCAAGACTGTGGCAGAAAGATGCCCAACTCAGATGGGCATCTTTCTTGCATGTACTGTTTTGGTGCCCCTCACTTGGACATAACTGGTACCATTTGTCAGGGCTTTAGTGACTGTATTTTAGCAGAGAGGCGCAATAAGCTTATTTTGAAGGGCTTATTGAAATGTCCTTTTACTGAAGCCCTGTCTAAGGCAGAGACTTCAAAATTCCCTAAACATGATGTGAAGAAAAGAAGCCACTCTGTGCCGACCTCCCCTGTGGCACATGAAGCAAAGTCCCAAAAATTGCAGGTTTCGACGGTTTCTTCGGAACCAAAAGCCACGGTACCAAATGTGGCAATATCACCTTTGGCAACAAAAACAATTCCTCATCGCTGCTATCGGTCATAGAACCGGCTCACACTCAAACCTCTTTGGCACCGACTACTTTTTTGGCACCGACAATGGTTTCCTTTCAACCACTGCTGTCCTCTCATTCGGTTCCACATTCGCCTTCCATACACCAGCCTATGGTGCTGAAAGTCGATCTGCCAGTTATTCCCAGGACTAGATATTCCCCTTTAGTAGACCCTTTTTTGGGTCAACAACCAAGCCCTTTTCTGGATAGGTCTAAGTCCCCTTCAAGAATGTCAATCCGTTCCTTCAGGAGTCTCTCAGAATTGGACATAGATTAGCGGATCAGCTTTTGGCAGCGAGAGGTCTCCCTGCACTGTCAGAAACCTCTCTCCCACTTATTCTCCAAGGACTCCACCAGTTTATCCTCCTTCAACCGTGTTTCAGGGCTTGGAGCCCCCCCCCCCCCCACTTTGACACTCCTGGTGCCAGTTACTTCGGTTTCAAGATCCGTAGACTGGTTCCAGTTTCTACTGTGCCATCTGTGGCTGTCAGTAACATGTCAGTTTGGAGCCCTCTCTTGGCTCCTACTCTGGGTGGTGGCTCGTTGGAGTGAGGTCTGACTCCAGTTCCGAGGTTGTCTTTCTCGGTTCCGGGCTCCCATCCCTCTTCAGCCTACCTGCCTTCCAGGTTATGGAGAGTGCTTTGGCCTCAGCAGGCTCCCAGCTGGTTCCATCCTTGTTTGAATGCCATATTTTTGTTTCACAGCAGTCACAGTCTGCTACGTCAGGACATTGGGCACAAGAGTTGCAAGGCACCCCAGTTCAGGGTCCCCCCTGTTCAGAGTCCTCTGAACCTCCCACTGAGGAGCCACCCAACGTTCAAGAGGAAGCATCTGGATTCTCCATAAGAATCTTTCATTGAAAACACAGATTAAATTGAGGGGGAACGCACCCCGGAAGATGTCTCCTTTGGAGACATGTTAGAAATATTAAAACAGAGGGGTGATTGGAAGTCCTCAAACCCATCCTCCAAGGAATCTGCATTCTTGCAAGCTTTTTGAGCCTGCCCTTCTATTTCTTGGGTGACTCTGCCCACTGAAGACCTAGTAAAGTTGATCATTCAGTGAGCGTGGAAGGCTCCTAACTCCATAGAGCCTATTCCCCGGAGACCGGATAAGATTATTTCAGCCCCAGAGGATTACCACCATTGGTCTGAGGATCTAGCAGTGGATGCCACGGTGGTGATGGTGGCCACCAAAAAAGAACTCACCAACGAGAGTTCAACTATCCATTCTCCTAACCGAGAGTCTTGGACAATGAATAGATTTGGGAAGTGGGCTGCTGCTTCATTGACTTTCGCTATTCGGTCCTTGAACTTCTTGGCACACTTTACTGGACTCCAACAGGATTTGATAACTGAGCTTTCAGACACCCTTGCAGGAGCAGTATCTCACGAGGTTCGAGATAAGGTTGCCTCTCAGCTTGCCATCCTGGAGTCTATCTCAAATTAGTCCATACGGCTTATTGCTCATACAGCCAAAGTGACATCTAGAGCAGTGGGTACAGCTGCTGCCATTAGGTGTCACGCCTGGATGCGCTTATGTTTTTTCGCAGAACTCTTTTGTCTTCCTTTATCAACGTTCCTGTTGATGGTACTTCCTTGTTTGGCCCAAATGTCAGAGAGACACTAGCCGGGTGTGAAAAAAATGGAAAGACCCTTTCTACTGTGGGTGTTCGTTTTTCCTCTCCGCAATGATCTTACTCCAGGAATCAGAGGTGTGGAAAAATGTGGTTCAAGAAGACGCAAGGGCCATTTCAGGACACATGTGGTGAGTATTCTTCCTGGGACAGAGGCGGCAATTCTTCTGGAAGACGTCCCTCCTGTGGCAGAGGGGGTCCATGTAACCAGGGCTCCAGGGATTCTTTTCCTGGACAACTCTGTCAGAGCTCCTGAACAGAGGCCCACTTGCTTACCTCTGGAAGCAGTCGCAGGAAGATTCTCTCTGCACCATTCAGCCTGGCTTATAATAACCTTGGACACCTGGGTGCAGAAAATAGTCGCCAGAAGTTACCATATTTCCTTCAATCTTTTCCAAAAATCCCAAAAGCGAATCCCCGATGTTTCACCCAGTCAGAGGGGTCTAGCAGCAGTAGAGACTCAAAAGCTGCTACAAAAAAAGAGTCTTCCAAGTAGTCCCACCAGACCAAATAGGATCCGGATTCTACTCGAGATTCTTTTTAGTGCCAAACAGACAGGGGACTGAAGACCAATCTTGGATCTCTGCCTACTGAACACATTTGTACAACAGACAAAATTCTGGATGGTCATGGTTCAGTCAATCCTTCCCTTTCTAGAGAAGGACAATTGGATGTGCTCTATAGATCTTAAGGACGCATATTGCCACATAAAGATGGACAAACTCTCCAGAAGAAATCTCCACTTCCGGCTAGGAGCCAGTCATTACCAATTTCGAGAACTGCTCTTCGGTCTCACCACAGCCCCCAGGGTGTTCAAATGCATGGCAGTTGTAGCAGCTCATTTGAGACTACAGGGATTCCAGGTGTTTCCATATGTAGTCAACTGGCTCCTCACCGCCCCTCCAGGCATCTACTGCTTTACGCCATAAACTTTGTTCTACATCTTGCTGAGACACTAGGCATTTTAGTCAACAAAGAAAAGTCACAATTTACTCCCATGCAGGAACTGGAGTTCATCAGAGTCTCCCTTCCTCTCCACAGACTGTTGAAACTAAGATCACAACTTCAGGTAAACATTTCCCAAAACAAAGTTCCTGCTTGTCTGGTACTGCAGGGGGAGCATGGCAGCAATGATGATGTTAGTTTCCCTAGCGAGGTGTCACATAAGGCTGCTTCAGTGGCTGTTGGTGTCACAATGGTCATTTCTATCACATCCCATGCCCCATCCAGTCTTGATAGCAAATCACTGCAAAAAGTATCGTGGTGGATGAAGCCAGAAGAGATTTTATGGGGCTGTCCCTTTTCCCTCTCTCAGCCCAAGGCCACAGTGACAACGGACACTTCCCAGATAGGGTGGGTGTGTGGGGGGTATTTTCTGGGAAAGACTGTTAAAAGCACTTGGTCCCTGCAAGAGTCCAATTTGCAGATCAGCGTCCTAGAATTGAGGGCAGTACTTTTGGTGTTGTAAGCATTCCAGGCTGTCCTTCCTACAGAGACATTTGCAATCCAATCAGACAACATGCCCGTAGTCTGGTATATCAACAAACGGGGGGGGAGTCCTACCCTCTATGTTGGGAAGCTCTAAAGATTTGGTAATGGACAATCGCTTCCAACTGCTTTCTGATAGCAACGCATATCCCAGGGAACTCCAACGTGATTGCGGACAAACTGAGCAGATGTATCCTCCTGCCTCACGAGTGGTCTCTCAATCCCAGCTTAGCAACGAAGATATTTAGTTGATGGGGTCAGCCTTGCTGAAACCTGTTCGGTTCTCACATATACCTCAAATGCAGCACCTACTTTGCCCTTGTCCTCCTCATGGGGAGTCCCTGAGAGATTCTCTTCTTTTTGATTGGCCCCCCAGGACTCCTGTATGCCTTTCCCCCAATTCCACTCTTGCCCCAGTTTCTGAGAAAAGCCCAATGGTTGAGAAGCAACGTGATTCTCATTGCACCTTACTGGCCCCGTCAAGTCTGGTTTCCCTTTCTTTGGCCTCATCTGGTTCACCACCCTTGGACTCTGGACCCAGCTCCGAACCTACTGTCTCACCCTCGGGGTCTGGTGCATCCCAGTCTTCAAAATCTCATGCTGATGGCTTGGTTTCTCCAATTCCAGTAATTGCCAGGCAGAATAACTTGTCCTCTCCAGTGCAAAAGATACTTTTGGCCTCCCGTAAACCATCCACTAGGAAGCTTTATCTTGGCAAATCGAAAAGATTTTCAGTTTGGGCATGTACAAACCGCATAGACCATTTCTTGGTGTCAGTTGACAAGGTCCTGGAATATTTAGTTACCTTATTTGAAATGAGGGCCTCTACGTCTACAATTAAGGTTCATTTGTTTGCCATTTCAGATTTTCATAATGGATTTGATGACCGTTCCTTGATGTCTCATCTATGCAAAATTTTTCTTAAAGGCACTCTGCATTTAAAGCCTCCTTTCAAAGACCCTGTAGCACCATAGGATTTGACCTTAGTCTTACAATGTCTAGTTTGAGCTAGCAGCTACTTGTGACCTCAAGTTCTTATCTTGGAAAACACTCTTGCAAGTAGCTGTCACATCTGCTAGGAGAATCTGAGTTACAGGCTTTGTGTGAACCAGCCATATAATTTTTCACACAGAAAAAGTATCACTCAGAACTAATCTCACCTTCCTTCCCAAAGTGGTTTCAGAGTCGAATATCAACCAGTCTACAGACTTACCAGTTTTCTTCCCAAAGTTTACAAACAAAGGAGAGTACTGTTTACACTTGTTGGATGTCCACAGACAAATTACGTTTTTACTTGGACAGAATGAAATCTTCTAGAAAATCAGGCCAACTGTTTCTTTCACTTTCAGGACCCAGATTGGCAAGTCTATATAAAAGGTCACCTTGTCAAAATGGCTGAGACTGCATTACCATTATATATAACCAAAATAAACTCAAGCTTTCAACTACAGTTAGAGCTCATTCTACAAGATCTGTTTCCACTTCAGCAGTCTTCCATTTCAGGGCTTCTATGGAAGACATATGTGCAGCTGCAGCTTGGGCTGCTCCACATACCTTTAATACTCATTACAAATTAGACATGATCTCCAGGGGAAGAGCATCCTTTGGCTCTGTGTTGCTCAGGAATATCCTTCCTTAGGGCTGCCCAGGATCTAAAGTAGCTAGGGACTCTGTCCCATCAGTCAAGAATGAATGACGATCGACAACATCAGATAAAAAAGTTACTGTCTTACCATAACGTTCCATCCTTGTTGACGATCTTCATTCATTCTTGACATCTCACCTTCCTGCCCCCTCCAGAAGACTCCTGGAGGTTCGTACCTGGTCCTGGGATTTTATAGGGCTATACCTTAGACAGGGCTTCTGTATTTTCTAACTACTAGGCAAACTCGATTTGAGGTAATGGGAAGAGAGGCATTGTGGGTAGAGCCTTAGCTCAAGAGTTTTTGGCTGGTGAGAGCTATGTATAATGGTAGAGTCAGTTCTGAGAGGTTGGAACTGAACCCTTCAGTCAAGAATGAATGAAGATTGACAACACAGATGGAATGTTGTGGTAAAAACATTCATCTTCTTTAAAGCAGACATATTTTATTTGCCTTAAAAGTTTCCCAAAATCTCTGTTTCATAAAAAGGATGATTCAGTTATGCATTGTAATTAGAATACAGAGAAGCAACAAAGTACAAATGAAAAAAAATTAGTAGTCTGTTTATTATGGAGCACTTTGTTACACTTACCATTAGAAAATGCATGACGACACATTAGCATCAAGCCCAAAATTAGTAGCATTAATTTTCAGTTTTATTTTTGTGCTCATCTGCAAGTATGGTGAAGTTTTACAGAACTCTACTAATTTTTTATCTGTAGTAATTTAAATAAGTTGAAGTAACATGATCTCTTTATTTGCTAAAGAAACTTGGTCTTTGTTTACAGGCAATCTGAGTATTCTCTGCTTTGTTTATATAACATTCCCAGGCTTCACAAACCTCCACCTTCCCATAATACCCGCACTTGGCTCATCCATTTACCTGTCACTGAACGTGTTCGATAGTGTCTTTATGGCCCCAGATGTTTGTTGAGTTTTTGAATTCTAGAAGTGTTTTTAGCTGTCTGGTTTCATGGCTCTGAGTAGAGTTCAGCAACCTTCTATGCCGTGTGCACTTCACTGTCTATTATTGTGCATATAGGTTAGTGACCTCAGTTGTTCCCATTTTCCTCTGTGCGATTTCTAGGTTGTGAATATATAGACTGGTGACTGTCTTTTCTATTTATAATTTTCTTTGGTAGTATTTTTAATTTTTTTTTTTTTTTTAGTAATTCTTATTCCTTGGGATCTCCTGTCCTTTGAAGCAGCAGCCACTTAGGTGCTTTCCTTTCATTACATTTTTTTTTTTACATTTGGACTGGGTTTTCTTTGTGTCTTCCACCTTCTGAATTTTTCCATTGCAAGTTTAGCTGTATGTGAGTTTATTTTTCTTTCTGTTTTGGGGTTTCTTGTCAAAGCCTTTGCCTAACCAGACAGCCCTTGTTTTTCATTTTGCATTTTCTAGTCTCAGCCTTTACTGCTTCTTCTGGTAAATGATTGCATAGTAGGCCCTTTGAGCTGTAATTCTGTGTTGTTTCAGCATGCCTTCTTCCATATCTCCTGATGTCCAGGGCTCTTCATTGGAAAGTTCTACCTCCTTTCCTTTGACGGAGAAGTTTTAATGAGCTTCACGTTCTTCTATATCAGCCACATTCTCCTTTCCCTTTCCTTCCAGTATAGGGTTCTTCAATCCTTCCATTGAGGATTTTGCAGGAGTTTTCTAGTGTTGTAGCATAAGTGCATCATCTGCAGGCTTCCTTCATCCATTGCATCACTCTTAACCCTTTAAGAGGTGTACAAGTGGATCCTTTAGGACATGGGTTGAATGGCATTTCAAGCCCTTGAGTTCTGATCAGAGGGTGAGGGAATAGAAGTATCTATGCTCTTGATCTTGAGGGGTACCCACTGCTGAAGTACCTAGTATTCAGTTGGTCAGCACTAGTGTCTGTAGCAACAGGCTTTGTGTTGATAGGCTCCTTCTCTCACACAAGATGGCTGACATTACCACACCATGTGTAGGCTTACTTTATACAGTCTGGGCTTGAGCATGATATTGTACATTTCTCTGACCTGTACAAATATTGAGGTAATTTCTGCTAGATCAATGCCATGTCTAGGGCACACATCGCTAATGTCAGCCAGGCAGGTATTTGGAACTCTTCATTTACTCGACTGACACCAGATGCAGCTATGTCAGGGCTTGCATTTCTGACAGTGGTCCCTTTTCCATTAAGGGTTCAAGTGCTGGTCTTGCACTTCCTGCACTTTAATAGCTTTCAGGAGGGTGTTCTCTTTTTTCAGTAAGGGCTAACTTCAGTGTTTTGCTCAAGGACTGTCAATGCCCAGGAAGCTTTGTCTTCTGATGCAGTGGAATCCTGTGAACACCAACCAGCGGAGATAGTTTCCTTTCTTCATATCTGTTTGCATTAGCATATTGAAGTCCATATGTATCAATTCTTGCACCCCTTCCATCAGAGGAACCTGACATTTGGTTAATTGTTGCAGATGATGTGGAAGAGAGGTAAGTGAACCGTAAGGATCTTACCTGCCAGTGGTCTCCAGCAGCAGGTAATTTATAGTCATCTATTCTCCTGGCTGCCTTTAGCCTTCACTTCAGAATTGCTGAGCAAAAGGGAACATTGCCATTGCATTATGTCTTATGCGTCATTCCCTTTAATACAAAAGAGTGAAGGTTAGTACCCCTTTACTTTCTACTCCTGGACATGGTGGTTCTGGGTATGCTCATCTATCTGGGTTATCCACTCTTGAGAAGCATACCATTTAACCTTACCAAGGATGATCTGTTGTATTTCCTCCTTTGGTTTCTGTTTCTGTGTTATGAGAGGTTCAGGCATGGTAACGATTCTTAGTAAAAGTCTATACAGCCCCTCCATTTCTCCAAACTAGTCATTTCAAGGTCAAAAGTAGTCCATTTTTTCTAGGACTCCTCAAACTTGAGGTGATGGTAGAATCTAAGGCATTGACCATGCTATCCTTGTAAATCTCTGAAGTGGACTTCTGGTCAGACACCTCTATAGCGGTATGGCTGAGGTGTCGGTGCTTTGCATTCAATGGACCTTGAACTTTTTTAGTTGTTCTTTTTGTACTTCCAGAGTGCAGTGCGTGTCCCTGGTTTCCTGTTCAACCCCTTTGGCTTCCTGCAAGTTTTATCTCAAAGGCTTTTGAGTAGACTTCCCTTCTTTCACCTTATTTCTATAGGCTACTTTTTCTTCTTTTGAGTAGGTGGCTGCAGACAGAGAGGGCTCCCATCTTTTATTCTGTGTTTTGGGGGTAGAGAAATCTTCTGGCTAAGGTGCATATTTGGATAACCCTGGAGTGACTTTTCAGACCAATTGGTGACTAAACTTTGGTCTGCAGATGGTACCACTCTTAAACAGGGGGCATCACATATCTGCTTTTATATGGTGAGACATGGTCTCATCCCCATGTGGTTTGATGTTGATCCTTTCTTGTACTTGTTTGTTTATTTGCCTTAGTCGACTGTGAAAGTCTTACTGGGCAAGAAGCCCACTTTCAAAAGAGTCCCAGGGAGAAAAGCACCAAAATAAATGTAGAATATAGCTGTAGAACATTTGCATTAGATGCTTAGTAAATAACACAAGATCATGAAGTAATACTTAAGAAAAAATATCAGTAAATCATTGGCTGTACTTTCCTTGTCACCACTTTCCAGGAGGTCAGAGTGTTAAATTCCACTCTAGTTCATCACTTTCCCTAAGGTCATTAAAGTTAGTCTACAAGGAATGTGGTTTCATCTTCTTCTCCTTGGTGACTGTTAAGTTCCTCACTAGCACTGTTGCCAGTGCAGAGGGAAAGTTGTTACTCATCTGCCTTGCATAAAGTTGCTACTCATTCCCAAGTTTGTCTCATGGTTCATAAGAGGAACTTTGTTCTCTTCAAATCATGGGGTCTCTTGGCCATATTACAGGTGTTTCAAACATCTGGTGAATGCAGCTTATTTTCAACTTCCTTTAGCATGGGCTGTCATGAAGCATTTAGTATGTAGAACCAATAGTTTGGGATGCACAGTTCCTTGTTCTTTTGGAGTATTTGCTTTTTCTGGTGCCAGTCTGGGGGGGGGGGGGGGGGGGGGCAATTTGGATTTGGAGAGTTTGGTTTCCCTTTCTGTCTCTTGCAGTTGTGGTGGTCTGTGACTGAATTCAAAGGTTCCCGCACAAAGCCTTGGGTTCTGAACTAGTCATGGGGCCTTCAGTTCTATTTCCTCTGCTTTCCCCTGTCCAGTTTAGTGGTTACTCCCTAGCTAGTAGTGGTCTGATCTTACATTTCAGTTTTATCTTCTAATTGATGTTTTTTTGTTCATATGAACTTCTGTCACTTCCCAGTTACATTTGTTGCATTGTCTGGTTAGTGGTGTTGGGTTATTCATGGCTGGTGTTCAAATGCAGTTTGGTCATTCAATTTTCATTTCTCATCCTGGATGTCATGCCCACTCCCCTGGGTTGAGTGATCGATTCTTGTTACCTCCTTTTGTTCTTGGGCTGCTTCTTCCATTTCTACTTTCTTGGCTGGTTAGAGTAGGTAACTGGCTTGAAGTAGTGCATTTGATTTCCTCTCCTGTAGATCTCAACATGAACTGCTTCCCCAATCCTTCAAAAACATTTAAAGTAAGGTAGATTTTAAAGCTTAATTCAACAAATTCTTTCTCCTGGTACAGAAATTAAGGTATATAGGTTACTAGTTCTTAAATTGTAACATTTTTCTTACCAGCTTTCTGCTAATAAAACATTTATCAGGAATTACTTCCAGATATTTAATGAATTTAATTTAATGACATTCTTCCATGGGGAAGATGCACAGAAGTCTGTTCCCTTCATTACTTGAGTAATCTGTTACCTTTTGTTATTACACCAGTCTTTAGAATTTCATCTAAGCTACCAGACTGTCTCTATGCCTGTGTCCTGCAGACCATCGTTGGCTATCTTCCTCGAGAGAGAGAATGTTCCACATAGCCTCTCTTTCTGAATCCATTCCAAGAAGAATATTGGTCTTCCCACTGCTGCATGCTCCTTGCCCTACATTAGTTTGTTACATTCATCCTGTGTCTCAGATCCCCTCTTTACTTACCTCTTGACATTGCTGCTTCAACAGCTAACATCTTTGACTGTTCTCCATTAACATTTCAAAGGTTCAGTTGAGAAGGGGTACAGGAAGATGTCCTTCCATGCCACTGTTGCAGTATTTATAACCCGTGGGATCTCCTGCCAAGGATGGCCCAGTGTCCAGCCAGTATACCAGAGCCTTTACATCTTCCTAGTGTTGAATGTCAGCATACTCTCCCTGCATATGTGTAAGGCATAAATGTGGCATGCATACACTCCATATGTGGAACTTCTTTGACACCAGTCCGAACATCACAGTTGAACGTCAGTCTAAACACACTTCACTGAGCTGGTTTCTACCAAGCCATTCACATGTAAGTGCCCCATTGGAATTCCTTCTTTTTCTTCCTTTACTTGTGTACGTAAGGTTTTGTCATTCAGGAAGGGAAAATAGTGTGGGAGGCAGATACCCCATAAAGACAGTCACAAGTGGCTTTTATTCTGCCTAGGTGCTTCACAGGTCATACCTAGTGTGCCACTTGTCAGGCTTTTTTTTTCCAAACTGCTTTGTAGCCATCTGTCCTCTTTATTTATCGTGAGAACCAACATCTCAAAATTTTAACTCTGGGTACAGTGATTGAATCTGCATGTCCTGAGGTACAGACATCTCTTAAAAAGAAGACCAAGAAGTCTCAGTCTGATTCCGCCCTTCACTGGAAGTTTTGGTTGAACTGAGAGAACACCTAGAAGGCCATCCATTGCTGACACCGGATGTTCTTCATTCCACATTGCTGCAGTCCTAACTATTGGGTAGTCCGCTGTCCAGTCGGCCCGAATACCAAAGTATATGGCTGACGTCAGTCAGGGCGCATTAGACTGACGTCAGTACGTCAGGGTACTAATGCGCATGACCGACGTCATATCCTCAGTCTTTTTTGCCGCATGGTCCGATGCAGAAGCAATTTTGCGAGTGCAGGTTGGCGTTCTGAAAGTTTCTGAAGTCAGAGTTTCAGACCGAATCAAAGTTGGCTAAGTACCCCGTTTGGGAATATTTTGGTTTTCTCTTGCCTCAGTATTTAACCGGATGTCAGAAAAAGTGAATAACTGTATTTCTTGTGGGAAACAGATACCTCATAGGGATTACCATACTTTGTGTATACCTTGTTTAGGGCCTGAGCACGACGTTGTTGGATGCCGCTCTTGTGCTAGATTTAACAAACGCACTATTAAGAGAAGGTTAGACTGTGCCAGGTTAGTTTTGGGAAGCGTTGTAATTATAAAATGCCGTCGGAGGCTCCGGCCGCTTCGCCAAAAGCGCAAGGACAAAGCAGCAAAGCCTAGAGTGGAAGAACCGACAGTCCCAGACGCCGGATCTTTAGAAGGCTCAGTGGAGCCGGAGGTTTTGCCAGGTGTTTCTTTGGAGTCTCAGGAGAGACTTTACTGTTACAGGATGTATCCTCGCAGGAAGTAGGCCAGGCTGAGGGGCTTCTCAGGTGTCTGTTCTTCCCTCTCTTCCTAAGGTGGTTAGAGCCTCCCTTCTGTTTCCAAGGCTTCTTTGAGAGGCAGGCCAAGTTTAACTTCAGTGGGGTTTCTCCTAGTGCTTCAGGGTCTTTGCCTAAGAAACATATGCTTAAAATGGCAGAGGATTTGATTACTATGATTAGAGGTTCTATGCCCCTCCTGATAAGAGGCCTAGGGTGGAACCTGAGTTTGAGAGTTTTGAGCAATGTTCGAGGCTTCTGAGTCTTCGGCTGAAGACTTGCAGGAGTATCCTCCTTATTCTGATTCTGATGTGGATGATTCTACTCCTTCAGCTTCTCCTCCTGAGGATTTTTCATTTTCAGAGACTCTGCATTCCATGAGGGAGCATTTTAAATGGGAAGGTCAAGATTTCTCTGATTCCAGGAAGAGGCTTAGGGAATTCTTGTTTTACCCCAGCATAGGCCTTTAGCTATACCTCCTGTTCTGAATGTGGTGGAAGATGTTTTTGCAGAGGCTTCCCTCAATCCTGATTCTTTGCCTCCTGCCCCAGTTAAACCGGATAGGTACTATAGGGTGCCTGAAGCTCATAAGTATCTTTTAAGAGTCCTAGGGCAGACCCGAAACTGTCTCTCAGGGGCCTAAAGGTGTGAAGGCCTCTGTTGTTAAAAATCCTGTTCCTCCTGATAAAGAGGCAAGGGCTTTGGATAGATGGGGAAAGAAAGTGTATACTTCTTCCACTTTAGCCATGAGGCGTTGAATTGTCAGTTTCACATGTTAAAATATCAGAATTATCTCCTTTCACAATTGAAATCTAAGGTGGATGCTCTGGCAGAAGGTATTGAGTGTAAAGAGTTGCAGGATGTAGTTCATGTGTCTGAACAGGTGGGTAAACATTCCTTGCAATGTGGTTTTGATGCTGTGCAGGCCTCCTCGAGGGTGGCTGCCACTGGTTCTGTTCTTCGTAGGCATGCCTGGTTGAGAGATCAGAATTTAGCTGAGCATGTTAAAACAAGGATTTTGGATGCTCCTTTGCAGTCTGATGTGTTGTTTGGTTCGCCTGTGGAAGCAGTCTTAAAGAAAATGGAGGACAAGGCTAAGTCTATGCAAACTGTTAAGGATTTTTGCAGGTGCAGCCTCCAGTTTAGTAGAAATTGGCCTACTAAGGGATGGACTTATCCTGCTTATGATTCCCAGTCTAGGGGTAGGTCTAGGCGTGGTAGGGGCAGAGCTCAAGGTTCTTTTAGGCCTAGGACAGGGAGTTCCCCTGCTCAGACTTCTGGTGAGGGCAGGGGTCAGTCCTTTCGTAAGCAGACCCAATGACCTGCCTTTTCAGCTGCCAGTACATTCTCGCCTGGCAGCACCTTTGGGAGGAAGGCTGTCTCTTTTCAAAGAAAATTGGGATTTAATTACCCAAGACAGATGGGTTCTGGATATCATTCACCACGGTTACAGGTTTTATTTCCATACCATGCCTCCTTTCAAAGGCATGCCAGACATTCCTCCTCTACAAACACAAGAGGCTCACAAGCAAATTTCTCTGTTGCTCCACATAGGGGCCATTCAGCCAGTTCCTGTGCCAGAAAGGGGCCTAGGATTTTATTCTCGCCTGTTCCTAGTACCGAAGAAGGGGAACACGTGGAGGCCAATTTTGGATTTATCTATCCTCAACACTTATCTGGACATTCCCAAGTTCAAAATGTTGACGTTACAACAGCTTTTACCTCTGCTGGGCAAGGATCACTGGATGGTAACTTTAGATCTCAAGGAAGCTTACCTTCATGTGCCTATAAGACTAAGTTGCAGGAAGTATCTGCGTTTCGAGCTGGAAATTCTCATTATCAGTTCTCTGCATTGCCCTTTGGCTTATCCACTGCCCAGAGTATTCACAAAGGTTCTGGCTCCAGTGATAGCTTACTTCAGGCTAAAAGGAATTCAAATCTATCCTTACTTGGACGACTGCCTGATTCTAGCTCAAGAAAAGGAAGACCTTCTACAGCATTTGGATTATGTCATAGCAGTGCTAAGATGCCTAGGGTATTCTGTGAACGAAATAAAGTCCAGTCTAGTACCCTCTCAAGACATGTGCTTTCTGGGTGTGAGACTGAATACAGCAGCTCAGATGGCCTTTTTAACCCCGGACAAACAAAAGAATCTTTCCAGTTACTTCCATCAACTATCTCTTCAGTCCGGGCTGACTGCAAGGACAGTCCTTCAAGCCTTAGGGTTCATGGCATCTTGTATTCTGGTGCTTCCCAATGCCAAACTGCATATGAGGAAGCTGCAATGGTATCTCAAAAATGTATGGACACACCACTGCCAGGATTTGGACACTGTCATTCAAATAATACCTTGCATTCAAAAGGAATTTTTGTGGTGGGCTCAGGAATGTCACCTAAACAAGGGACTCTGTGACCCGGCCAGAGGCGAGTCAGATTCTAACGACAGATGCCTCAGACATTGCTTGGGGAGCTCATCTAAATGGAAAGTGGATACAAGACAAGTGGCCTGCCAGACTACAGCATCTACATATCAACATGAAAGAGATGTTAGCAGTCCAGTTTGCATTAATGGCTTTCAAGGAGTTTCTTCTTCCAGGGCAGGTGTTGATTCTAACAGACAACACAACTGTCATGTGGTACATCAACAAACAAGGGGAACACATTCTTACCCATTGTGCAGGCAAGCAATGATTTTATGGGAGACTGCGCTCAGCTTGCAACTAACTCTTCAGGCAAGGTTTCTGCCGGGAGCACAGAACTCCTTAGCAGATGTGTTAAGCAGACAAATCATGGATCCCCACGAGTGGAAACTGGATCTTCATGTATTTCAAAAATTGACAGTGTCATGGGGAACTCCAGACATAGATCTGTTCGCTTCTCCACTAAACCACCAGCTGCCAAAGTTTTGCACAAAGAGGTTTCATCACACAGCTTGGAAAGTGGATGCTCTTTCTTTCAGTTGGAAAAATCTTCATGTGTATGCTTTTCCACCTCTGCCTCTTCTCCCAAAGGTGCTTCTAAAGGTCAGACAAGACAAGCCAAGGATGATTTTAATAGCTCCAGATTGGCCTCGGCAGCACTGGTACCCATTACTGAGGAGTCTGGTAAGGAAGCCTCCATGGCCTTTACCCTTGATTCCACACCTGTTGTCTCAGAGGGACGGTCACCTGCTCAATGTCAAGCTTCAATCTCTTCATCTAACAGCCTGGCATATTCTGTTTTGAAAGACAGCAGGTCTCAACTTCCTCAACAAGTTTTAAATGTGATTATGGAAGCCAGAAGACCTAGTACAAGGAAAGTGTACGCAGAAAAATGGAAGAGATTTTTATTTTGGAGTGCAGCAAACAATTTGGAGATTTCTGAGCCTAATTTGAGTGTGGCTCTTCAATATCTTACTGAGTTATTGGACAAAGGTTTGTCTTTCTCTTCCATTAAGATTCATGCTGCAGCAATTTCAGCTCACTATGATTGTGACCCACCATTGTTTTCACATCCTTTGTTCAAGCAATTTCTTAGAGGGGCAAAGAATATAAGACCCCCACGTAGAGCTCCTACTCCTGCTTGGGATCTCAATTTTGTGTTGGAGAAACTTACTCTACAACCTTTTGAGCCTGCGGCTACTGCTGAATTGAAATATTTGTCATGGAAGACTGCCTTTTTGTTGGCCATTACTTCTGCAAGAAGGGTTTCTGAGTTGCAGGCCCTTATGGCGGTAGAGCCTTTTTGATTTTTCATAAGGATAGGGTATCTTTACGTACTAATCCTTCCTTTATGCCTAAGGTGGTTTCTAGTGTGGCTTTAAACCAAACTATTCATTTGCCTACTTTTTATGCAGATCCCCAAAATAAAGGGGAAAAGATTTTGCACACTTTAGATGTACACAGGCAATTGCGTTATTATTTGAGCAGGACTAAGGATTTTAGGCAGTCTCAGCAGTTGTTTGTTTCTTTTGCTTTGGGTTCAGAGGGCAAGCCTGTGTCAAAACAAACTATTTCTAGGTGGATTGGGTTTTGCATTGCATTTTGTTATTCCCATCATGGCAAGGAGATTCCAGCTGGAATTAGGCCTCATTCCACTAGGGCTACTGCCACTTCTACAGCATTTCTAAGGGGTGGCCACTAAGGATATTTTGGAGGCAGCTACTTGGAGTTCAGTGCATACTTTCTCTAAGCATTATCACCTTCCTCTCTACTCTAAGTCTAGGGCTGGTTTTGCCACAGCTATTTTGCAAGGCATGTTGTCAGTTCCTGCTTCCTTATGATTTGCCAGCCTCCCTTACCTCTGCTTTGGGATTCTACCCAATAGTTAGGACTGCAGCAATGTGGAATGAAGAACATAGTACAGTTTTGTACCTACCATAAGTGTAGATGTTCGAGGATCCACATTGCTGCAGTCCAATTTACCCTCCCTCCTTCCACTCTGTGTTTAAGGGTGGTTGTGTAGGTGAGGTTATATTCTGGTAATTTTGTATATATTGTACATATTTTTGGTGCAGGTATGTTTGGAATTTTTGGTTTTGGCCTTAGCTTTTCAGGGTCTTCTGACATCTGGGGCAAGAAAAGACTGAGGATATGACGTCGGTCATGCGCATTAGTACCCTGACGTACTGACGTCAGTCTAATGCGCCCTGACCGACGTCAGCCATATACTTTGGTATTCGGGCCGACTGGACAGCGGACTACCCAATAGTTAGGACTGCAGCAATGTGGATCCTCGAACATCTACATTTATGGTAGGTACAAAACTGTACTTTTCCTCTGTCACATACCTACAGGACACTGGCATGGAACTGGCTTCTTTCACTTCCTCTGAGGCAAGGCAGATGTCTTCAGCAGACATTGAGGGGGAACCACAGCTGATCATTCCAAAAAGGACTAAGGGGTTCCCCATATTCTGGTGATGGCAGTGGTCCCCGTTACCCTGATTAAGTCTAGCAATGGCTCCGAGCCTCCTAGGTTGGTCAGAACTGGTGTCCCACTGAAATAGAAGCAGAAAACTAAGCACATTCCTCCCATTGCCAAGAATACTGAGAGAGAATGGTAGGATTTTACCCAGAGCTTGTTCAGTGTCTTGATAGCCTTAAGACCATGTCAGAGGGGTGCATGTTCCTGCTTCTCCTTGGTCCTCTACTCCAGCTAAAAGGACTAGGGGGGTCCTGTTCTTCAGATGTGGAGGTGGACTCAGGTGATGAATTATTGACCTACTCCTCTCAGATTACCTCATCTTTGGACTAAGAGGATTCTTTTCTTCATCCTCCCTTTGAGGGGTTGTCCTTTGGAGACACAGTAGTTTACATGATGGAGAATGTTAAATGGAACTGTTCACAAGTCTCTGATATTCAAAAGAGCTGTTGTAAATGGAATCCCACAAACCTTCTGCCCCCTCCCCCCCTTTGTTGGATACTAAGAAGCCTGACCATTTTTATAAGGTGCCTGAGACTTACAAATGTCCTCCTTTAGACCCTGATATGTTCTCTTTTATCTGGCAAACATCCAGGCTTTTGCCCTCTTCCAGACTCCTTCCTTCTGGTAAACGCAGTTGGGCTATGGAGAGGCTGGGGAAAAGGGTACACTTCTGTCACTGTTGCCTTCAGCATCATATGCTTTGGCCCTTTTTTCACACCTGGGGTGGGGGGGTTGTCTGACCTTCTGACTCTGAAGGTCAAGACTGGTACCCTGTCCTTATGGAGTGCCACTTTAAAGGTTGCCTATCACTCCATCAAATGTAGAAATGATGGAGCTGATGCATCCTCCAGAGCTACTGCTTTGAGATACTCTTATTTTCTCTTCCAGGCTTTACGTGATGATATTAATGCCAAACTCCTAGATGCTCCTTTGGGCAGTCGGAATCTCGCTGGCACAGTGGCTGTTGACTTGTTTAAGACTAAAGACAAAAGGTAAAGTGATGCAGGATTTTAAGGTAATCTTTGTTTCATTCCCAAATTTCAGATAAACTATCCTTCTAGAGCTTACCTTTGTGCATAGTCAATCTCATCAGCCTTCTTATGGGAAGAGGGCTCCCAGGTTTATTTTCATTGATAAATCCACCCAGACTTCTACAAGTCAAAAAAACCCTTTTCCAGGACAAGTCTGCTTCCATCTGACATATTCTTTTCCCTTCCCCTCGGCCAGGTTCTCCTGTCTTTCTCAGTTTTTTTCTCTCTCTTCCTATTTGGCAGCAGATAACTTCAGACTCTGAGTTCTGTCCATTATCTGTCAGAGTTATTTTATGGTATGGAAATCCCACCCCTCCCTTCATTTTTCTGGAGTTTTGCAGGATTTACTGGATCAGGGCATCATTCATCTCATTTCAGTATCTCAGAGGAACAGGGTTTTACTCCAGAATGTTTCTGGTTCCCAGAAAAGAGGAATCCTATACTTTTCCTTTCAAATACCTTTCTGAAGATTCCTCCTTTCAGAGTCTTTCTCTCCAGGCTCTGCTTCCCCTTTTACTTCCACAGGCTTTTCTGGTCTCCCTAGTCCTAAAGGACACACATTTTCATATTCCCATTCACCATCTGTTCAAGTTTTCACATTTCTGTGTTTCTTTTATTTTCAGTTGTGTTTTATCTACTTCCTTTTATTTTCAGTTGTGTGCTTTACCCTTTGTTCTTTCTATGCCCTCAAGGGTGTCCACCAAATTTCTGGCCCCTGTCATAGCCTTTTGCAAGCTTCAGGGAGTTCAGAAATCCCATATCTGGATGACCTGCTTCTTCAGGCTCCCTCCCAGTCCATGATTTTGCAGGATCTGAATTTTACCATGCTGCTCCTGCGCAGTGTGGGATTCACCATCAGCCTCCAGAAGATCAGTTTGTCTCCTTCTCAAGACCACATTCTTCTGGGGGGCAGAATTCAAAACATTCCAGTGTTGGCTTCTATTCTTTCTAAGGTTCTGTTTTTTGACACTCTGCTTAGTTTCTGCTTCCCCTTTCTCTTACTTCTGTAAGGGAATTTCTCAAAATCCTGGGTTTCATGGCGTCTAACATTACCATGCTTCCTTTTGTCAAGCTTCACAAGAAAACTTTGGTGGTACCTAAAGACGGTTTGGTTCCTGCATTGCCACCCTCTGGAGTTTCCAATTCCCTTATTTCCTTGTCTCATTCTTGTGTTGCTTTGGTAGTTTCAGCAGATCTCCCTCAGTCTGGGACTGCCTTTTCAGACTCCTACTTTGGAACTTTTTACAGACTCTTCCGCTTTAGAGTGGGGATCCTCTTCCAAAAGTCTTAGACTTCAGGGTCTATGGCCCCTTCATCAGAGGTCAGAACACATCATCATAAAATAAATGAGGGTGCTCATTCTTGCTGTTCAGACCTTCCATTCCCTTTGATCTCCAGGCCCTTTAAATGTATTTAGAGACAACACCACAGTCATGTGGTGCAAACACAGACAGTGGGGCACAAGATCATCTTCTTTGCAACCTACCCCTTCAGGCCTGGGATTTTGCTATCTGCCACCAAGTGATCCTTTAGGCAGTATACATCCCTTCAGAACACAACTTTGTGGCAGACTCCCTGAGCAGGTCCAGGGCACAACATCATGAATGGATACTTCACAGAGCGATGTTTCTTTACATAGTAAATTGATGGGGTATTCCTCAAGTGGATCTTTTTGCCTCCCCTGTGAACAGGCTACTTCCTCACTTCAGTTCCAGAGTCCCAGGTTCTCTGACTTGAAAGGTGGATACCATGCCCTTTTCTTGGAAGGAGATGTTCCTGTATGCTTATCTTCCTCCTCTTGCCAGGGTCCTGCACAAGACTAGGAAGGTATTACAAGAATCTTAATAGTGGCTCCCTTTTGGCCCAGGCAGCACTAGTTCTCCCTTCTCTTTTACCTGGCCAAGGGCAATCATCAGAAGTCACCTCACTGGATGGATTTTCTCAAGACAAAAGAGTCTCTTATTCACCCTCACTTGTCCACTCTTCAGTTGACATTTAAGATGATAGGATTTTGATCCTATTTAGACACTGTTTTTCAGAGGATGTTTTTAGGTTCTGCAAGAGGTCAAGAAACCCACTACCAGAAAATCCTATATGGATCCTTTTTCATTAGGGTTCCCTTTGGTCCTTTTTTACGTGCGTGAATTGCTCCATGGTTGCTTAGCATATTCATCTGTTAAAGCGCAGTTGTCAGCAATTTCTTCTTTTCTACCCTTGAACCCACCATTGGCCTCTGGGTTTGAGGTCAAATAATTCCTTAAAGGCATTCTTCATATCAGGCCCACAAGAAAACCTATTCCTCCCTCTCGTGACCTTACTTTTGTCCTTGAAAAAGTGACTCCGGCTCCTTTTGAGCCCTCCTCTTCTGTGCAACACTGCACCTGGAAAACTGTTTTGTTGGTTGCCCTTACTTCAGCCAAGAGTTTCTGAACTTCAGGTTCTGACGGTGATTCCTACCTGTTTGATTTATTATAGAGACAGAGTGTCTCTACGTACTAATCCTTCTTTTGTGCCCAAGGTGGTCAAGTGAGTTGTCTGTTAATCAATCTATCCAGCTTCCTCCCCTTTTTTCCTTCTCCACAATCTGCTAGTGAGAAAGTTCTTCTCACGCCTTGGAACTACATAGACAAGCTCAGGTATTATTTGGACTAGACAAAGGCTGTCTATAAATCTTAGCATTTTTTTTTATTTTCATACCAGGACATTGGGTTTGGTGTTTTCTTTGCAGAGCATCTCCTTCCGGATTTCCAAGGCCATTTCTTTTTTGTTATTCCTTTCATAGAAAACCTCTTTCTGCTTCAGTTACTGTTCATTCTATAAGGCAGATCTGCAGCTTTCTCCAAGGGTTTGGATACTAGATCCATTCTTGAAGCTGCCACTTCGTCCTCTGTCCACACTTTTATAAAATAGTAAAAGTTGGATGTCATTTCCAGAGTCGGGGCAGGATTTGCCTGGGCTATCCTTTTATTTTATAAAATAAGAAACATCTTTATTAAATTTTCATGTATGACTTAGGCAATGTTACAGTTGTATAAATGAAAATAAACCATAGCGACACAATCTCAGTTGCAAACATTATACATTCCAAACAGTGCAGACACAACTGTAGCTGCAAACATTATATCCTTGGGTTTGTGGAGAACTCCTCTGTGCCTTCCTCCTCCCATCCCTTTCAGTAGCTTTGGGAATCTCCCACAGGTTGTGAATACTGCAACAGTGATATGGAAGGACATAGTACGGTTGTGTAAAATCTTACCAGAACAGTAGATGTTAAGTTGTCTGTCTCGACTTAATTCTTGCTGTTTGGGATCGGAGCCGATCCTCTGCTTCGACTCAGCCATCTTCAATAGCTTGAGAGCTGTTTACTGGCTCGAGGCTACCCTTATCCCATAATGCCTAGCGATAGCTGCCCAGATCTCGTTTGCCGCTTCAGCTGCGAGGGTGTTGTTTTTCTGGCTCAGGCTCGTATATTTGACCTTTTGTGTAAACGTAGAATTTAAAATTCTAGTATCCTTTCTTTTTTAGAGTTAGTTATACGTGTTGTAGTTATAATTTCTATAGTCTCTACGTTTTTTTGATAGAACTCGTTTAAGTTAGTGTTCTCCACCCCTCCCCCATCCCTAGGTTAGCCGTTTAACTTAGAGGCTTTCCTACTTCTATTTTTCCCCTTATTGTAAAAAAACAAATAAAAAAAAAAAAACAATATATATATATATATATAATTGTATTATATCTTAGATTTCCTTTACAGTTTTAGATAGTACTAAAGTGTTTTGTCTAGTGTAGTAATGTTTTTTGTCTGTGTCTACTTACTTAGTCTTCCCTTTTTTTTTTTTGGTTCGTCATGTCTAAGGAAGCTAAGGTTTCTGGATTCAAGAAGTGTGACTCATGCTGTCAGAAGATGTCTCTGACATATGGGCACACTAGTTGCGTCTACTGTTTGGGCGCTGTTCACCTGCAGGACTCTTGTTCTATTTGCCATGCTTTTAGTCCAAGAGTACTGCAGGAGTGTAAGAACAAACTGATTCTTAGGTGTCTATTAAAACCCCAGGATTCACCGGCAAAGGATTCACAGCCAGTAAAATCCCTAAAATCCTCGGAGCTGAGTCCTCTGCAGGATTTGCCTTCTAAGTCGGTTCCGACTGGCACCGATGAGACAACCTCCCCATCGGCTCCATCGGATGCTTCGGAGTCATCTTGGAGCCACAAGAGGCTAAGGTCCCCTTCCTTAGAGTCGGTGCATTCGGCTCCTCCATCTCCATTACTTCAAAGTGAGCGTAGCCACCGATTCTCTCACTTCTCTCGATCCTCTAGGCTGTTGGATCATGATCTGGAGAGAGTAGTCAGTAGGTTGCTAAAGTCACAGGCACTAACTAAATTATTGTCCAGCCCCCCTCAACAGGTATCGGCTCCATCCACTTCACTTGAAGTACCTCCTCCATCTCCTTTGAGTTCGGAGCCAGAGTTCGTTGGGGTTCGAGTAGTGGAACTGTCTGCTCCGATAACCATATCCCCTTCGGTTCCGACATCGGCTCAGATTACCTCGATGGTACCTTCCATCAAGGGATCTGGATGCCAAGGCTCCCTTGTCGGCTCCGAGGGGGCGAGTGGCATCGGACCCTTGTCTGACCCAGTCCTCCCTCTCGGAGCATCAGCGCAGGTAAGCTCGGATCCAACATCGGCCTCAGAGCCGTCCCCCTCGGCGCAGAGAAAGATTTCTATTTCTTCGGAACCGGAGCTTTCCCTGCCTCGAGACAGGGATGCTTTTGAGGTCATGCGGAGTGAGCTGTCCCCTGAGTCAACTCCACTACAGGCCCCACCAGCTCCTTCGCCTGTAGTGCCTGTGCCAACCTCTGCTCCTCCTCCAGACCCCAAACGTGGGGAACCAAGGCTCCAGGACACCCCACTGGGTGTTTCCTCTTCTTCCAAGGCCTCCCCTGATCATTCAGAGGCGCCCCCTCAGAAGAGGAAGTGTAAATGGAAGCACATTGACTCCCCTGAGTCTGTCACTTCTGATACAGACTTAGATGAATCGGAAGGGTCCCCAAGATCCCCCTCTGAAGATATTTCCTTTTCAGACATACTGGAAATGCTTAGGCAGAGGGAGAACTGGAATCCCCTAGCCCCTACCGAAGATGAGTCTGTATTCCTGGATGCTTTTGGTTCCTGACCTTCCACCTCCTGGGCTTCTCTGCCTTTCGATCCACTTATGTCTGTAGTGGCTCGTAAGTCTTGGTCAACTCCAGACACAGTGGAACCAACTCCGAGGAGACCTAGTAAATTTATTACAGCCCCGCAGGATAAGTAATTCCTTTTTAAGGGTGTGCCGGTTGATGCCATGGTGGTAGCAGCAGCCACCAAAAAAGAGCTAGCAGAGACCTCTTCATCTGTTCATCCCCCTAACAAGGAGTCTAGGACGATGGACAGGTACAGAAAGCGAATGTTTGCTTCAGCGTCCTTCTCCATGAGGTCACTGAACTATCTGTCATTTTACTCGACTTCAAAGGGATCTCCTTAATGAGCTTAGAGATACCCTTCAAGATCTTACAGCTGAGGGAGCACAAGCCAAAGTAGCCTCTCAGCTAGCGACACTTAATTCTATAGTTAACTCCTCCATGAGGCTCATTTCCTATGCAGCCGACGGAGCGAGTAGAGCCGCGGGCACGGGTGTAGCCCTTAGGAGACATGCATGGATGTGGCTGTGTCACTTTGTGGAACCCTTTCGAGCGTCCTTCACCAATACCCCCTTTGATGGCTCCTTTCTCTTTGGGCCTCAGGTGAAAGGCACATTACCTAGGTGTGAGCAAGAAGGCAAGACTCTCTGCCGTGGGAGTCAATTTTTCCACTCCCTCTAGACCTTACCCCAAGGGTCAGAAGAGTGGGAAAATGTGGTTCCGTAAATCTTAGGGAGCCTTGCCTGACACATGTTGTGATTTTTCCTCCAGACGCAGAGGGGAAAACGATAATAATAGACGCCGCCCTCGTGGCAGAGGTGGTCCACAGAACCAGGGCAACAGAGAATCTTTCTCTGATAAGCCTTTCCAGCATCCCTGAAGGGTTGCCCGGCTGCTCACCTCTGGAGGCAGTTGGGGAAGACTTTCTTGTACCCAAAAGCCTGGCTAAATTTAACAAAATACAGATTGGGTACGGTCCATTATATCCGGAGGTTACAAAATTCCCTTCCATCAACCCCCCTTACAATCAAAGAAAATGCTTCCAGATGTGCCACCCAATCTGAAGAAGCAAGCAGTAACAGAAGTTTCAAAACTGATAGAAAAAAGAGCCATCCAGGAAGTCCCTGGCGGACCAGCACGGATCCGGAACTTACTCAAGGTTCTTTTTGGTGCCAAAAGACAGGGGACTGAAGACCGATTCTGGATCTCAGCAGACTAGTTTCGGATGGTCACGCTACAGTCCATTCTACCCTTTCTGGGTCAGGACAATGGGATGTGCTCAACAGATCTTCAGGACGCGTACTACCATATCAAGATGGAAAGACGCTCTAGGAGATTTCTTCGCTTTCATGTGGGCACCAGTCATTACCAGTTCAGAGCTCTGCCCTTTGGTCTCACCACAGCCCCCAGGGTGTTCACCAAATGTATGGCAGTAGTCACGGCTCACCTGAGACGTCAGGGATTCCAGGTGTTTCCATATCTAGACGAATGGCTCCTCACTGCTACCACCAGGCATCAACTCCTACAAGCGCGGGATTATACAATCACATCCTGCACCCAGCTAGGTATTACAATAAATTTTGAAAAATCTGCCTTGTTGCCCTGTCAATCTATCACTTACATAGGAGCAGACTTAAACACAAGGGATATGTTCACAAGGTTACCACTAAAAAGAGTGCCCACAATTCAACAACAAGTGCAAATTCTTATGCAGAGCAAAAGGACCCAAGTCAGGTATGTCCTTCAAACTCTAGGCTCCATGGCAGCGGCCATTCTTCTAATCCCACTAGCGCGCTTCCACATGAGATTTCTTCAGTGGCTCCTTTTCACACAGTGGTCCTTCCAAGAGCTGCCCATGTCTCTCATGATCCTTATCATGGAGGCATGCAAAATGGCACCTTTCCTGGTGGATGGTCTCTCCATTAGTTACTCAGGGAAGACCTTTCATACAACCCCCTCCGGTAGCCACAGTGACGACAGACGCCTCCCTGATAGGGTGGGGGGGGCATTATTGGGGCAGGACAGTTCAAGGCACTTGGCAACCTCACGAGTACCATCTGCATATAAATGTCCTAGAAATGAGAGCCGTGCTCCTAGCGTTGCAAGCTCTTCAAGACTCTCTTCCTTTCAGGGCCATTGCAATCCAAACAGACAACATGTCAGTGTCATCAACAAGCAGGGCAGAACTAGATCCTATCCCCTGTGTTGAGAAGCACTCAGACTTTGGCAGTGGGCGATTTCCTCCCAGCGTTTTCTGATCGCGACGCACATCCCTGGGAGATCCAATGCCATAGCGGACAGGCTCAGCAGAGCTATTCTCATGCCTCACGAGTGGTCTCTGAATCAGGAAGTTGTGGATCTTATTTTCTGCAAATGGGGACAGCCTTGCTGCGATCTTTTTGCCACCCCCTTCAACAGCAAATGCAGCAACTACTTCTCCCTTCTTCCACTTCCAGGTCACATACCCAGAGACTCTGTAGTCCACAATTGGCCTCAGGGACTTTATGCTTTTCCTCCGTTTCCCCTGATACCGAAACTCATACAGAAAGCAAAATGATCCTCATTGCCCCCTACTGGCCTCGACAGATATGGTTCCCATTCTTGCACCATTACCTTTTCGATCAACCCTGGATTCTGGACCCAATTCCAGATTTCCTGATTCGTCAATCAGGTGGGTTGCATCAATCCCTCTAAACTCTCCAACTTGCAGCTTGGTTGCTCCACTTCAAACCTTAGCCAGGCTTTCCAGCCTTTCCTCAGCAGTACGTTAGATTATCGTCTCCTCTCACAAGTCAACAATGAGAAAAACTTGTGCTAGCAAATGGAAATGGTTTTCTTGTTGGGCAGAGTCTAGGAATGTGGATCCCTTCTCAGCCCCAATCCACGAAATTCTAGAATTCCTGGCCCAACTGTTTCACTCCAGGGCCGCTTCCGCTACGATTATTGTACAATTGGTGACCATTTCTAATTTTCATATTGGTTTGTCAAATGCTAACATTATGTCTCATAAGCTCTGTAAAGCTTTTTTGAGAGGAACATCTCTTCTTAGACCTCCAGTGAGGGATACCCCTCCTCCTTGGGACCTTAATTTAGTCGTAACTTCTTTAATTCTGCCCCCTTTTGAACCAGCAGCTTCCTGCTCCATCAAGTTTCTATCTTGGAAGACACTCTTTCTGGTAGCAATCACTTCAGCTAAGCGTGTCTCAGAACTCCAGGCACTATGTGTTCGTCCACCCTACCTGGTGTTTCACAAGGACAGAGTTACTGTGAGGACTAATCCTTCGTTTCTTCCTGAAGTCTGCTCAGAAAATAATTTAAACCAATCTATAGATCTCCCTGTGTTCTTTCCAAATCATAGCAACAAGGCAGAGTACAAACTTCACCAATTGGACGTTCATAGACAATTGCGTTTTTACCTGCACAGAACTATAAAAATAAGAAAGTCAGACCAATTATTCCTTTCTTATGCCTTAAACAAACAAGGTCTCCCAGTTTCCAAGGTGACCTTATCCAGATGGTTATCTCACACTATTACTTTTATTTATCAGTTAAGGAACAAAGAGTTACCAACTAAACCGAAAGGTAATTCTACTAGGGCGTTAGCCACCTCTGTAACCTTTCAGTGTAGGTTGCCCATGGATTCCATCTGTGCAGCTGCCACATGGGCAAACCCTCATACCTTTATATCTCATTACAAGGTAGATATGGTCTCCCGGAGCAGAGCTGACTTTGGTTCCACTGTTCTGAAGAGTCTGTTCCACTGAGCCACCCAGGGTGTTAGGGACGCTATCCCAAACAGCAAGAATGAAGGCGAGATAGACAACTTGACATTAAGAATTTATGTACCTACCATAACATTCCATGTTAGTTGTCTTCATCTCGCCTTCTTTCTTGCATCCCTCCCTCCGTCCCCTGTCCTAGTAGATTGAGAGGAGTTCCTTTTTTCACTGGCTGAGTATTCTTTTATTATTATTGTTATTATTATTATTATTATTATTATTCTGGCCAGGTCTTCCTAAGATATTCTTATGTCTAGTTTAGCTATTTCAAATGATATCTGGGTAGCTATCGCTAGACATTATGGGATAAGGGGTAGCCTCAAGCCAGTAAACAGCTCTCGAGCTGTTGAAGATGGCCGAGTCGGAGCCGTGGATTGGCTCCGATCCCAAACAGCAAGAAAGAAGGCGAGATGAAGACAACTAACATGGAACGTTATGGTAGGTACATAACTTCTTAATTTCCTTCTTTTCAGTGTTGCAGTATTCAGTCTCTCCCTCCTTCCCCCTTTGTTTTCTTTCTTCTGTTGGGGACTGTTTGCTGACAAAGGGGTCTTTGACTCTCTTCGGTTTCTTTTTCCCTCTGGATATGCATATTCTCCTTTCTACTGGGGTTGCTCTAGCTGTACTATTGGACTATCCTTGGAAAGAGGTCACACAAGTTATGAATACTACAGCAGTGACAAGGATGTCTACTGTTTTGGTAGGATTTTACACAGCTGTATTTTAACCAGTGTCCTGGATGACTTCCTTTGTCTGTATAAATAGCATGTCAAGTCTCCTTTGAAAACAGACCACTGTTTTAAGGGAAGTAACATCATCCACAAAAGTAGATAAGTGGAAGACTTGCTCATTTTGTCAGGATGGCTGAGGTCTAAAATACCAAAGAAAAGTAAATGTCTGAATGGCTTTTAGCAGTGGAAGGCAACATTTCCGTTTTTTTATTCCTTTGCAAGTGTCATTCTTTGTGGTGGCAGTGCAGCCGAGAGAGATAAGTATGTAGAAGAATGGAGATGCTTCCCAATTTAATGTTTCCCCTTAGATTTAATTGGAGTTGCACTGTTAGCAAAGCAGCTGCTTTACAATTCTTTGATGCAAGTGCAGCCTTCATATTCAGTAACTGGTAAAATGTTATTTTTTTTCACTGTTTTCTTGAAAAAATTAACATATTTCAGCTTAAAAATTCGAACCCTGTTTGCACTATAAGTTACATGTGAGCCTTTTATATATTCACAGCAAGATTACAATGGAGGTGTACAGTTCTTGTTGTGATGCCCCTGCAGTGGCCCAGTAATCAAGGAGCCTCAATCCTCACCACTAGCACCAGTGAGCGACATGCACATTGGGAGGATGACAAGTACACACACAGTAAAACACAATTTCATTCAAGAGGAGACAGAGATCACAGTCAATCTGGGGCTGTTTTTTCCCTCTCTCCAGATCTCCAGTAAGACTTCCCATTGGCACAGTTATAGAGTTGAGTCCGTAGCCAGGTTTCCAAACCAAGTCCTCCTAGCACTCTCTGTCCAACCAATGCTTCGTGTCCCTGCCGAAGTAGCTGACACACACACACACACACACACACACACACACACACACACACACACACACACACACACACACACACACACACACTTTCAGATTTGATTTATACACAAATGCACACCTGGGAAAGGGTGGCACAGGTTTACTAGCTATGCCCCCTTCTGCACAGACCATATGGTAGTAAGCACTGCCACCAGGACCCCTTATCAGCTACTTTAAGGCCCTTACCAAAGAGTGACCAATCCTACTGTGTGATGTTACTGTTATCCAAATGGTAAGTGTGACCAACAGCAAGGCTATTGGAGTGGCCTTTGCAGTGTCACCAAATACATATGCAAGTACTCTAAGAGCTTAAGTATCTCTAAACAAACCAGTCGCAATTAAAATGTTTAAATATATTTAATAATAAATAATAAAAGAACAAGACAATATTCAGCACAGTGACTACAGAGTTCAGAATCTAAGAAAATATTTTAAAACAACATTGCAGGACAGTCTCAAATAAATGCAGAAAACATCTAAACAAATCTTCACTGTATTCCTATGTATATCTAAGAGAAATAACTTTTCCCTAAGTCTTACTTATAGACAACATGCAGGCAGGAGTGCTGATGAGTGGATGTTTCTAGGTCCAAAGACAAATACAAAATGCCAAATCTCTGAGAGAGTTACCAAATTAATATCAAAACATTACTGCTGGGTCAGCTAGATGACATCACTATTTGTCACCTGCCTCCAGTTCCCCGGCTAAAACAGATACCAACATAATTTAACATTTCTCTGTGAAAAATACTTCTCTCTCAGAAGTTTGCCTTGAAGTGGAAGTCGTAAAACAATTTAACACTTTTACATTTGGAATCTAGTAAATATTTCTGTTTCCAGACAATAGGAAAACCTCTAGCTTTAGACATTGTGTCTGTTTGGTGCACTGAAACGAACTTTTTTATAGCTCATCGTAAAACACTTTTAACTTATTTTCCTGAAGTTTTGCAAGTTAACTCTGTATGTTCCAACCTCTGCTGTTAATGTAGTTTATATACATTTCTGTTCTTTTCCAGTAGGGTACACTGTGGTTAAATTCTTGAAGCTCAGTACATAACATACAGTTCAACACACACTTCTGTACCAGTAGTTTAATATCCCCATAACATGTAGTTCTCTTACATTTGTAATACAAACCTACGGATCATATTAATATTATTAATATTCACAAATGACATATGATTATTTGCAAAATTCTAGATAGCTGGACTGGCAGCCTCACACTTGTGATTGTTGCTTGGCTGTAGTTTGATGATACAGAATGACTAATGGGTATGGATAAACCCTGGTAGCATGCACATTGTGCTTTGCATTACTGCTTAGATGGCTCTGATTTCCAGTAACCTGTCTGTGCTCACACCTAGAAGGGAGCATTGGCTCAGTATTTCTTGGTTCTTGTTTCAATAAAGAGAGATATTGAACATTTGTATATTACTCCCTGTCTACTGCCTGATTGATTTGCCAGTCGATTTGATCAATAGAAGTTATTTTAACTGCCTTGTAATGAAGCAATCTTTTCTGCAGATGGTACCAAGGTGTCATCGTCAACATTAATGGATGTTCTACTGAGAAGCCATTTTAAATTGGTTATTAACAACCTAACCTATGAAGTACAGCCACTTATCAGAGGTAAGTGAAAAAAAGTGTTAAATCTTTCATCTAAACCAGCATTTACACAAAGTTGATAAGTTGCTTAAATATACATGTTCATGTTAATATGCAGTGCTCGTCTTGTGAACCACTATCCACATGGGCGATCTGCTATGCTCATCAAAGCCTTCCTTATTTGAAAGAGAAAGTGTGATTCAGAATCTGAAGAAATCCACACTTGCCTTCGGACTGTTGCAAGAAAAAAATGTATGTCTTCATGGTATAAGCATCTCTGAATTTGCCTTGAAATATGGAGGCTGGGGTTGAAGGTTACAGAATTTTTTTCTTACATTTTTCTAATGTACTGGCTCTACTAGATAACACAAGTATAGATAGGTTTTATGATGGCATTTTACTCAGAATTGTAGATTTTGCTGTGCATGTGAGCTTCATGTCTTTTAATTAGATTTTTTTGTATTCTCTCTTACTTTAGTCTTAGTCAACCTTCAGACAAGTCCCATCTGTGAGTGCATCGGCTGTAGTGTAATTGAACGGTTTGATCAGCATCAGTTTCCTCAAGGACAGTAGTCTAAGGCCCATTTCTCCTCCCCCTTTTGCTGTCCTGGTGATATCATTTTTTTTTCTTAGCTGCCATGACAAAATCCTTTTTTTAATTATTTAAACAGCTAACAACTTTACTGAACTACTGATTATGACATAGGCAATTATACATGTATATAAATGAAAACAAACCATATTGACGTTTTTTCAGTTGCAAACATTATACATCACATGTAATCTTCTACACAGTCTTTGTCAAAAATTACACAACTCATTTAATTCCTGCCAAAAATTACACAACTCATTTAATTCCTGCCTTAAACCATGCCATTCCTCCTCCAAAACATTGTTCTGCATGTATTGTTCCCACAATCTCCATTTTATTCTATGTAATTTGCTCCTTCCCTTTTTTAAAGATCCAAATTGCAGTTCTTTTAACTTTGTTACTATATTCACTACTTCTAGTACTATTCATTTAGACTTTAATTTCCATTTTCTATTAATTGTTTTTTAGCAGTCACTGTAATTAAACTCTGCAAGGCATTACTATGTGTAGGAAATTCCAATGCTGTATCACAGCTCTAAAAATCATTTCTATAGTTAACACCAGATCTGAAGTAGGAGAATTCATTTGTCAGCAACCTGTGGATATGGATCCGATATCGGATCCGAACCGGCATGGTTTATCCAGCTATGGATCCGAGCTCCTAGCTCCTCCCCTCACCCATAATGCCCTGCTCTCCCTACATGACCTCAGATCTAGTTTGCCGCGTTCATGGTGACAGCTGGATTTTGAGCTCCTGTCAGCTAAGTACTAATTTTGGTGTTTTACTAGGGAATTTCTGTCAAAAAATACATTTTTTGTGTGACTGTTTTAGGATGTCCTTCAAGGATGCATCTGCAGTCCTAACAAATGGGTTGTCCTGTCGTCAGGCAGCCCTTCGGTCGGCCGGATTCCAAAGTCTGGGTCTGGCCTCGGCTGGTGTCGCACTTCACCCGACGTCATCTCTGCTGGTCTTCGGGTATAAAGGCATCAGCCGACGCCATTTTCCTCAGTCTTTCTTGCCGCGTGGCACCCGAAGCAGAAGCTGTTTGCAAGTGCCGGTCGGTCAGATCCAGAGATTACTACTACCGAATACTACTTCGAAGACTTCTAAAAAGCTAAGTACCCGTTGGGGACTCTTTCTTGCCTCAGCCGATGTCAGAAAAAGTGAATAACTGTTTAACTTGTGGGAAACAAATACCTCATAAAGATTTCCACTCTTACTGCTTACCTTGTTTAGGCCCAGACCACGACGTAGCAGCCTGTTTAGCCTGTGCTTTCTTCAACCGACGAACGCTTAGGCATCGGTCGGAGTTTGCTGAACAGTTTTTCGGCTCAGATTTTGCGTACATTATGCCGTCGGATCCTCCGACTTCTCAAATTGTTAAGAAACGCGACTGTTTTAGGTTTTCCCTCTTTTAAGCTAATTTTTTGTTAAATTGGTTAACTTTGTAGTACCCTCCCCTCGCTGGTATGTAGCTTGTATGCGTGTGGATTCTTTGGGGCCTTCTGTGTGAGTGGTTAACTTAACTTTCTTTTTTGTTAAAAAAAAAAAAAAAAAAAAAAAGGTAGTAGATTAGTGAAAATGTCTGAGGCCCCAAAGGCAATCTTTTCAAAATGCTCCGAGTGTGGCCATAAGCTATCCCCTGCTGATGGCCACACTTGGTGCGTTCGATGCCTTGGGGTTGAACACCTCACCTCTGGGTGTTCAATCTGTGCAGGGTTCAACCCCAGGGCATTGAAGGAGCGGAGGTCGAAGCTGGTCTTGGCGGGACTCTTACCCCGGACTCGGCTTCGTCCTCCGCCCCATTGGTAGTTACCGCTCCGGCGGTTCCTGCCTTACCTGCTCCCCCTCCTCCTCCCGGGATTCAAACTCCCTCTACGGGTTCGGAGGAGAGGGAAGCCAGGAAGAAGGACCGGAGAGAGAAGCACCACAAGCGGCGGGCCGAGACCTCCGTCTCGGCCCCGGCGGCTAAGCGGGCTTCTCTTCCGGCCTCTCTGGCTGCTGGCTCTCCTCCTCCTCGGCTCCGGTCCCCATCCTTTTCACCGGGGCCTGAGGAGGAGGAGACCCGATCTCCTTCGAGGCTATTGAGGCGGTACTCAAGGCCTACCTCGGTAGCCTCATCGAGGTCTACCTATAGCCTGTCCGACGCTGATCTGGACCGGATGATGCGAAGGTTCATCCAGGCCCAGATGCAGATGGGAGTGCTCCTGCCTCCCCCCCCCTGGGGGGGAGCTCGACCCCATTTTTCAAGTCCATAGCTCCTTCTCCGAACCGCTACCCGGGCTCGGAGCCGGGCAGCTTTGGAGCCGGGGGTGGGTCGGCTTGGACAGTACTGGGTACTTCGGATCCGACCCTGCCCTCGAGTGTGTCGGATCCGACCTCTCGGAGCCTTGGTCCGAGCTTCGGATCCGAGGGACTCAGTGTGCCTTCGGCGCCGTCCGTGTCGGAGCGCACTGGTCCCTCTGATCCGAGGGGCTCGGCTCCGATCCACTCCTCGGATCCGAGGGGGAGCCGACTGTCGGATCCTTTGGTCGAGGCCGGCTTCCCTTCGGCTTTTGATGTAGTGGAGAGGGCTCTGTTGAGGGCATCCGGACCCCCGGCACTTGCTTCGGTTCCGTCCCGCACTCCATCTGCTCTGGGTCAGGCTTCCGTCACCCGGCCACTGGGACAGCCCGTTTCACTGCCCCAAGCAGTTGTTTTGGAACTGGACACTGCTTGCGAGGGCTCCTCGGACAGCCCCCCCGAGGAAGCACCTTGCAAGCACATGTGTAAGAGGAGGCACATAGACTCCCCCGAGTCTTTAACTGAAGACACGGACTTGGAGGAAGGGGAAGGCTCCCCAAGATCACCCCCCCCGAGGATGTCTCCTTTGGAGACATCATGGAAATGCTTCATATAAGAGGTGGGTGGTCTGCCCCAAAGTCTTCCTCGGACGAGTCTGTGTTCTTGGAGGCATTTGAAGCGGGCCAGTCTACCTCTTGGGTGTCCCCTCCTGCCGACCCCCTGGTGGACCTCATTACCACCAGGGCGTGGAAGGAACCGGACACCGTGGAGCCAATCCCCAAGAGGCCGGACAGGATTCTTAGCCCCCCTGCTGACCGTGCCCACTGGAGCAAGGGACCCCCGGTAGATGCCATGTTGATGGCAGCAGCCACTAAGAGGGAACTCGCTCAAGAGAGTCCCTCAGTTCATCCTCCGAGCAAGGAGTCTCGGATGATGGACCGCTTGGGGAAGCGAATGTTTAGTTCAGCGACCTTCTCAGTGAGGGCGCTCAACTATCTGGCACATGTCATTAGGATGCAGCGCGATCTTATCAAAGAATACGCTGCATCCCCCCCAGAGTCCATGTCGGAGGAGGACAAACTTTTGCACTCCACCTTTATGGCCACTCTTCGTTCTGTGACCAATACCTCTATGCGGTTACTTTCCCATGCTACCGAGGGAGCCGCTAGAGCTGCAGGAGTAGGCCTAGTCACGAGACGCCAGGCCTGGCTCTGCCATTGCGATTTCACTGAGCCCTTCAAGGCGTCATTCGCTAACGCCCCCTTTGACGGTTCTGCCCTTTTTGGCAAGACGGTTCACGACACCTTGGTCCAGAGCGAGAAGGACGGGAAGACGCTGTCTGTCATCGGAGTCTGCTTCTCTGTGCCCCAGAGGTCCTACTCTA
Organism: Protopterus annectens; assembly: GCF_019279795.1. Taxonomy (NCBI): domain Eukaryota; kingdom Metazoa; phylum Chordata; order Ceratodontiformes; family Protopteridae; genus Protopterus; species Protopterus annectens. The sequence goes on along the minus strand of NC_056728.1, from coordinate 1,143,847,906 downwards.
GGAACCAAAAGGGCCAGAAGAAGTTGTGGTTCCGGAAGTCGCAGCAATCCCAACCCGCTCCGGACAACCAGTCCTTCCGTGGCAGAGGAGGACAGGGAGGACGCCACCCCAGGGGCAGAGGGGCTCCCAGGAATTTTGGGTCCAGAGAACCTTTCTCTGAACGGCCCGCGCAGCAACCCTGAGGGGTTGCCCGACTGCTCCACTCTGGAGGCAGTCGGGGGACGTTTTTCGGTGCACCTAGCGGCATGGGAGTCCATAACATCAGACCGCTGGGTCCTCCGGATTATATCCAGAGGATACAAAATCCCATTTCTTCACGTCCCAAAACTAAAATCCCTCCCCGATGTTCCACCCGATCAGAGGGAGGCCTCTTCAGCAGAAATTGGCTATCTGCTGAGGAAAAGATCCATCCAGCCCATCCCCCCAGACCAGATCGGATCAGGGTTCTACTCCAGGTTCTTTTTAGTGCCAAAAAAGACGGGGACCTAAGACCCATTCTGGACCTGTCCCTATTAAACCTGGCAGTTCCCAAGGAGAAGTTCTGGATGGTCACTTTACAATCCATCCTCCCCCTTCTGGGAGAGAATCACTGGATGTGCTCTATCGACCTCAAGGATGCGTACTACCACATACTAATGGACAGACGGTCCAGGAGGTTTCTTCGCTTCCAGCTGGGAGCCAGTCACTACCAGTTCAGGGTCCTTCCCTTTGGTCTTACCACAGCCCCCAGGGTGTTCATCAAAGTGTTAGCAGTGGTTGCGGCCCACCTGAGGCTTCAGGGGTGCAGGTCTTTCCGTACCTGGACGACTGACTTCTCACCGCCCCAACAAGGCATCTATTATCCTTGGCAAGAGACTCCTTTCTTCACCTAGCTCCCTGGCTAGGCATCATGGTAAATGTAGGAAAGTCCAACCTGGCCCCTACTCAGTTGATAGAATTCATAGGAGCCAGGTTAGACACGAGGAAGTTAAGGGCCTTTCTCACAACCGACAGAGTTCGGAATCTGCGACTCCAGGTGCGGGCCATCCTCCACTCCAGCTCGGTTCCGGCGGAATTGGTCCTGAGGGCACTAGGGCCTATGGCGGCAGCGATTTCTCTTCTCCCACTCGCCCGCTTGAACATGCGGGTACTTCAGTGGACGCTTCAAGTACAATGGTCATATCTTTCTCTCCCCCTGCATCACCCCATTGCAATCAGCAAGGCTTGCCAGCGGTCTCTCTTGTGGTGGCTCCATTCCATGGATCTCCACGGAGGCTGCCCCCTTTTGTGCATCTCCCCCTTTTGCCACAGTGACCACGGACGCCTCCTGCCTCGGGTGGGGAGGGCATTTTGTGGGCCGGACGGTCCAAGGCACGTGGAACGACTCAGAGACCTCCCTGCATATCAATGTTCTGGAGATGAGGGCGGTGCTTTTGGCGTTGCAAGCACTTCAAGCCTTTCTTCCCCTGGGAACAATTGCGATTCAGTCAGACAACATGTCGGTGGTCTGGTACATAAACAAACAGGGGGGAACCAGGTCTTACCCTTTATGTCAAGAAGCCATGAGAGTGTGGGAATGGGCGATCTCCACCAACCGCTTTCTCATCGCAACGCATATTCCAGGTCGGTCCAACATCCTTGCGGACAAGCTCAGTCGCACCATTCTCTCCCCGTACGAGTGGTCTCTCAATGCTCAAGTAGTGAAACGTATCTTCGCACAGTGGGGGACTCCTTGTTGTGATCTCTTTGCTTCTCCCTTAAACACCAAGTGCGACAGTTTTTTCGCTCTAATCCCTCCTCCAGGGGATTCCCCGAGAGACGCTCTGGTGTATGCTTGGCCTCCCGGTATTCTTTACGCATACCCCACTCTGCCTCTGATGCTCCAGGTGCTTCAGAAAGCCTCTCGGTTGGGGTGCAGAATGATCCTCATAGCCCCATTCTGGCCTCGACAGATCTGGTTCCCTTACCTAAGGTCTCATTCAGTGAATCCACCTTGGATTCTATATCCCATTCCAGATCTGATATCACACCCATCGAACCTACCAACTCCGAACGTGGACAACTTGAAGCTGACTGCTTGGCTGCTCCAGTTCCACTCCTAATCAGGACTCCCGGTATCTCGTCCCCAGTTAAGGCCATTCTGGTAGCGGCTCATAAACCCTCTACCAGAAAAATTTACCGCAGTAAATGGAAGCGCTTCTCCATTTGGGCAGAGCGGCAGGGTCTAGATCCCTTCACGGTTCCCCTTCCTTTGGTTCTAGACTTCCTTACTACTCTCTTTAATGATGGCGCCAGTAGTTCCACGGTCAAAGTTCAGCTAGCGGCCATTTCTCATTACCATGTTGGTCATGACTCTGGGCCTCTTATGTCTGCCAAGTTATGTAAAATCTTCCTAAAAGGCACCTTTCTGCTTAGACCCCCTGTCAAGGAGACGGTTCCACTGTGGGATATTTCTTTGGTTCTTCAGGCCTTGACCGCTCCCCCCTTCGAGCCTGCGGCCACAGTAGATCTAAAATTCTTGTCTCTTAAGACTGCATTTTTAGTAGCCATTACTTCAGCCAAGAGAGCCTCTGAACTTCAAGCCCTGTCCATGAAACCGCCTTACTTGGTCTTCCATCCGGACCGCATGTGCCTCAGGATCAGTCCCTCCTTTCTTCCTAAGGTAGCTTCGGAAGCGAACATTAATCAGTCCATCAACCTCCCTGTTTTCTTTCCTAAATATCAGAACAAAGGCGAATACAAGCTGCATTCCTTGGATGTTCACAGGCAGCTTCGTTTTTATCTTAACAGGACAGCTGGTCATAGGCAATCCGACCAATTTTTCATTTCCTTTGCCAAATTCAATCTGGGTAAACCAATTTCCAAAGTCTCCTTGTCACGTTGGATTTCCCAGTGTATTCTATTAGCTTACCAAGCTTCTGGGAGGTCCGCACCGGAGGGAGTCCATGCTCATTCGACCCGGTCTGTTTCTACCTCAGCGGCCTTTAAGGCTAGGGTTCCTCTGGATGACATTTGTTCAGCAGCCACTTGGGCTTCATCTCATACCTTTATTTCTCATTACAAGCTGGATATCACGTCTAGAGGTAGAGCATCCTTTGGCTCCGCAGTGCTCCGGAATATCCTTCCATGATGGCTGCCCAAGACTCGGGTAGCTGGGGACTCTGTCCCACAGGTTGCTGACAAATGAATTCTCCTACTTCAGATTTAGAAGTTATGTACTTACCATAACGTTCCATCTGAGTAGGTGGATTTATTTGTCTGCAACCATCCCTCCCTCCCATCCCCCTGGCCTTGTCAGTTTCCTGCATAGGATGTGTTACCCTTTGGTTAGGGTATTTGGTACAGGGCAAACTCGATCTGAGGTCATGTAGGGAGAGCAGGGCATTATGGGTGAGGGGAGGAGCTAGGAGCTCGGATCCATAGCTGGATAAATCATGCCGGTTCGGATCCGATATCTGATCCATACCCACAGGTTGCAGACAAATGAATCCACCTACTCAGATGGAACGTTATGGTAAGTACATAACTTCTAATTTGCTTACCCAGTATTTCTGACAGAGTAGTCTGCAGGGAGTTTTTAAAGTCCGCTAACTCATTACATTCCCCAAAAATATGTTCCCATTTACCTATCTGTTGCCCATCACACTTCCAACATTTGCAATCTACCTGACGAAAAATTATTTGGAGTCTGCTTGCGGTATAAAAATACCTATGCAAACACTTCCTAGCAAAGATACTAAATCTTCTAGACTGTGTAGCCGTACATATATCCTGTCATTGTTTCTTTGTGAATTGCTTATCCAGTCTCTTTTCAATCTTTTCTAACCTGCTCTGATTGATTCCTATAGTTATCATGCAATATTTTATATATCCTACTAATTATTCCTTTTTAACAGCAGCTTCTGTTCAAGATTCTACTTAAATCTCTACCAGTGCTGGTCTTTCACTTAGGATCTCTCTATCCATTTCTCTTTGCCTGTACTCTGATATCAATCCTTGATAGTAAAAATCAGTCTCTAGCCTGCAGCCCAAATTCCAGCCCTGTCTTGTCTGTTCTTTGTAACCCTAATAGCAGTCATCCCTGGTGGCAAAATCTCCTTTCTCCATTCCCATGTTGGCTTAGATGTTCTTCGTGTTTCACTGTTGCAGTCATTACATTTGGGTTATCTGCTTGCAGGTAGCCCTCAGTCGGCCTGATTAGCAAAGTCTTGGGTCCTGCGTAGTTTCTATAGTGATGTCAGATCATCAGGGGTATAAGACATGCAGCCGATATCATTACATCAGTCTTTCTTGCCGTGCGGTGCCTGAAGCAGAAGCAGTTCGCAAGTGCCGGTTGACCGGCTCCTTAAATTTTCATTTTCGAGTTTTAGAACCAAAGTCTTCAACTAAAAGCCAAGTACCCCGTTGGGAAAACTTATTCTTGCTCTAAACCGGTCAGTAAAAGTAAATAAGTGCATTTCTTGTGGAAAGCAAGTACCTCATAGATTTTCATTCGTACTGTATTCCTTGCTTAGACCCTGACCACGACGTACCTCGCTGTTGGTTTTGTGCCTTATTTAAACCACGAACTATCCATCGTCTGTATATTTGCGCTTCTAAATTTTTTGGTGCTCGGTTCAATTATCCTGCTATGTCTTTGGTAAACCATCTGACTACCGACATTCCGAAGAAACGCAAAGATAAAACAGAGACAGGCTGCCCAGTTCAGCGGTACTCAGTGAGGTGCTTTTGCAGCCCTTGATACCTGCTACTTCAGATTCACAGGCCTCTACTGAGACCCATTTGGAGTCCGGTATGCCGTGAAATGCTTCACCTGTGGAACCTGCGGATGTCTTTACCTTAGATGGGTCCGGAGCCGCTGTACAGGCACCGGCTTCTGAGGGTGTATTCAGGCCTACTGACTTGCATATTAAACCGGTGCCATCTTCTTCTTCAAGGCCTAAAACTCAAGCCATGCCTAGAAATCGGACGCCCAGACCACATGGTCAGGCTTCTATGCCTAAAGAACAAATAAGAATGACTGAAGACCTTATTACTTTAATCAGGGGAAGCCAACCGTCCCCCTCTAAGAGACCTAGGACTGGGTTTGCTTATGATACTTATGACCAGGATTCTGAAATTTCTGTTTCCTCTGATGACCAGGATTTACCCTTCTCTACCTATGAGGATTCTGATGCTGAGGACTCTATTCCTTCTGCTTCCCCCCCAGAGGATTTCTCTTTTGGTGAAACCTTGCATACTCTCAGGGAGCTTTTTCATTGGGAAAATCAGGATTTCTCGGATTCTAAAAAGAGGCTTAGGGATTTCTGCCCCAGCACAAGACCTTTAGCTATACCTCCTGCACAGGACATTGTTGATGATGCCTTTTCGGAATCTAGCATGGCCCCTGACTCTCTACCTCCCGCTTCCAGAAGACCTGATAGATATTACAGGGTTCCTGACTCTCACAAGTTCCTTTTCAAAAATCCTAATATGGATCATGAAACCATTTCACAGGGACCCAAGACCATTAAAGCTACTACTGCCAAAAATCCTACCCCCTCTGATAGAGACTCCAGGGCGCTGGATTGATGGGGTAAGAAGGTGTACACTTCTGCAACTTTGGCCATTAGGGCCTTAAATTGCCAGTTTCATATGTTAAAGTATCAGCTGCATATTATTGGATTGCTTAAACAGAAAATTATGTTGACTCCTGATTGTGCTGAACATAAGGATTTACAGGATTTTATGCCTTCTGCTGAACAAGTTGGTAAATGTACATTGCAGTGTGGTTTTGATTCACTAGAGGCATCTTGCAGGGCTGCGGTAACTGGGTCTGTACTTGGAAGGCATGCTTGGCTTAAGGAGCAATCCTTGCCAGATCATGTTAAAGTGCAATTACTGGATGCTCCCTTAAATCAGGGCCACCTATTTGGCAACAAGGCAGAAGAAGTTCTTAAAAAGATGAAGGAAAAAGCTAAATCAATGCAAACTGTTAAAGGACTTTTTACAAGTACAACCTCCAAGATTTAGTAGGCATTGGCCTTCTAAGAATTGGTCCTTTCCTGCCTCCTCCAGACCTTCTCAGTCCAAACCCAGATCTAGCAGAGCACCCAGGCTTCAGTCCCAGGGGACGCACAGGACTAAGTAGTGGGGAGGCCTCCACTTCCAAATTTGGGAGTAATAAAACTCCCCCCTATGGTAAACTGTCTCAATGACTTCTTTTTAAAACTTCCAAGCAGTTCACAACTGACTGCCCCTTTGGGGGAAAAGATTGCACTTCATGCAAAGAACTAGGGACTCGTTACCCAGGACAAATGGGTTTTTAATGTAGTGTCCCAAGGATACAGATTTCACTTCCACAGGTCACCAACTCCAAGCAGTTGGCCGGATCTACCTCCAAAGCAGTGGGAAGAGGCCCAAAAGCAAGTACTCTCTCTCTTAAGCATAGGGGCTATTCATTTGGTACCAGAAGAGAAAAAGGGACAAGGTTTCTACTCAAGATTTTTCCTGGTACCCAGAAAAGACAATTCATGGCGTCCTATCCTGGACCTGCCTACTCTGAACACCTTTTTAGTGATTCAAAAATTCAGGATGCTGACTCTTCACCAGTTGCTTCCTATGCTAAGCAAAGTTGCCTGGTTGGCAGCACTAAATTTAAAGCATACCTGCACATCCCAATCAGGGAATCTTGTAGAAGATACCTACGCTTCAAAGCAGGCTACACACACTATCAGTTCTCTGCACTGCCCTTTGGCTTATCTACTGTGCCCGGGTTATTCACAAAGTGCCTAGCTCCAGTCATTGCATTTTGCAGGCAAAGAAATATTTAAATATACCAATACCTGGCCGATTGTCTAATTCAGGCAGAAAACCAAGACATACTTTTTGAATCATTCGGCTTTTGTACAGAGGTGCTAACTTGTCTGGGGTACACTGTAAACAAAAAGAAAACACATCTGGTACCCTGTCAACAAATTATATTCCTGGGAGCAAGCTTGAATACAACTTCCCAGATGGCCTTCCTCATGCCAGAGAAACAAATTCACTTGACAACCTACTTCAAACAAGTGGTCACAAAAACCCTGCTATCTTCAAGGCAAATACTACAAGCCTTGGTTCATGGCCTCCTGCAGTCTTCTAATTCCATATGCAAGACTGCATATGAGGAAACTACAATGGTATCTATAAACAGCCTATGGTGTCAACATTTTCAGGATCTAGAAGCAATGATTCCTATCATTCCTTGTCTACGCCTAGAGTTCCTTTGGTGGGCAGAGGCCTGCCACCAAAACAAAGGGCTACCATTCAAACTACCCCCTGCCGCCCAAACCCTAACAACAGACGCATCAGACTATGCATGGGGGGGGCACCTGGCAGGGAAGTGCATTCAGGGCAAATGGAACCCAATTCAAATGCACCTTCACATCAGTCATAAAGAAATGTTAGCTGTACAGAATGCTCTGACAACCTTCAAGGACCACATTCTTCCAGGACAATTAATGGTAAAGCTGGACAACACCACTGTTATGTGGTACGTAAGCAGGGGGTACACATTCTTATCCCCTCTACAGACTAACTGTGGCATTGTGGAACACAGCCTTTAGCTACCAAGTACATCTACAAGCTTAATTCCTGCCAAGAAAACTAAATACACTGGCAGATAGACTAAGCAGAACCCTCATGGACCCAAACGAGTGGAAACTGGAACCAAGGATTTTCAACATGTTGACAAGCAAATGGGGGAGCACAGATATAGACCTGTTTGCCTCTCCCCAGAACTATCAATTGGAAAAAATGTTGTGCAAGGACTCCCCACAGACAAGCTTGGAAAGTGGATGCTCTGTCCTTCAGCAGGAAAAAACCTATCCGTTTATGCCTTTCCTCCTCTGCCTGTGCTCTCCAAAGTACTATTAAAGATCAAACAAGACAAACCAAGGATGATTTTGATTGCACCAGCCTGACCACGCCAACACTGGTACTCCCTCCTGCGCAGTGTGTCACTGTTGGCCTCATGGCACCTGCCTCAGACTCCTACCCTGCTGTCTCAGCAGGAGAACCAGATTCTGCACCCTCAGCTTCAAACACTGAACCTAGCAGCCTGGCTAATTACCTAAGCTCTCCTTTACCATCCTTCAGTAAACCTGTGATGGATGTCATTTTAGAGGCAAGGAGGCCTAGTACTAGAAAATCTTATGCTGAAAAATGGAAAAGATTCTGTGCCTGGAACCATTCTCAATGGATGAGCACAGCAGTGCTCAATTTACCTCAGATTTTGCAATACTTAGCTGAGATGCTTCACAAGGGCCTGTCTTTTTCCTCAATACAAAATTCCCACCTCAGCCATTTCAGCTCATTATAAGACAGAACCCCCCCCCCGTCTTCTCTCTTCCACTGCTCAAGCAGTTCCTCAGAGGGGCCAAAAATCTAAGACTACCCAGGAGAGCTCCAACTCCAGCCTGGGACCTTAACTTTGTATTGGAGAAACTCACCCTTCCTCCTTTCGAGCCAGCTGCTACTGCAGATTTAAAATTCCTTTCTTGGAAAACAGCTTCCCTTTTAGCCATCACTTCAGCAAGAAGGGTATCTGAATTACAGGCCCTTATGGCAGTGGAGCCTTTCATCACCTTTCATGCAGACAGGGTGTCCCTCAGGACCAATACCTCTTTCATGCCAAATGTGGTATCCAGTGTGGCCTTTAATCAGTCCATTCATTTGCCTACCTTCTTTCCTAATCCACAGAACAAAGGGAAACAGATACTGCACTCCTTAGATGTGCACATACAACTTAGATTCTACTTGGACAGGTCTAAACCTCAAAGGAAATCTGAACAAATGTTGGTGGCATTTGCTGCAGGGACAGAGGGGAAGGCTATTTCAAAGTGACCTATCTCCAAATGGATAAGTCATTGCATTCACTTCTGCTATAAGCACCATGGAAAACCTATCCCACAGAGGATCAGATCCCACTCAAGCAGGGCTGCATCTACCTCTGCAGCCTTTCTCAGGGGCATACCTACCAGGGACATCCAAGAAGCTGCTACCTGGAGTTCTGTACATACTTTCACCAAGCATTACCATTTGCCAATTTTCTCTAAATCCGGAGCTGGCTTTGCCACTGCAGTTTTGCAGGGCCTTATAGCTGGTCCTAATGCTATCTAAATTCCTCCTCCCAACCTTAGTTTTGGGAATCTACCCAAATGTAATGACTGCAACAGTGAAACACGAAGAACATAGTACAGTTGTGTACACTTACCATAAATGTAGATGTTCGAGTGTATTCACTGTTGCAGTCCTGGTTACCCTCCCTCCAGCCCCCTGACTTCGTTTGGCTATACCTCTTCTCTCATTTTCAATGCTTAAAAGCTTTTTGGTGTATTTGCTTTTTTGTTTGAGGTATAACCTTGTATATTTATAGATTTAATTGCTTCCCATTAGGGGGGCACCTGACATCTGGGGCAAGAAAAACTTGATGTAATGACGTCGGCTGCATGTTTTATACCCCTGACGTCATGGAAAAAGAGACAGCAACTGACGCATGACCCAAGACTTTGTTAATCAGGCTGACTGAGGGCTACCTGCAAGCAGATAACCCAAATGTAATGACTGCAACGGTGAATACACTGGAACATCTACATTTATGGTAAGTGTACACAACTGTACATTTTTAGAATACTTTCCGCTACTTTATGAATATAATAGTCTGTATGGTTATTTATTCTGCTTGAGAATCTGCATCCAGAATCCCAGTCTCTCCTTATTTCTTGAGCTTCCCTCATCATCATCATCATCATCATCCCTTTCCCTTTAAATTATATCTTTCTTGTGCTATGTATAGGAGCCTTACTTGTGTAGCTCTTAAATACCTATTCTAATCAAGTAATCTCAAACCACCTTGTTCTGTTGGAATGATCAGCGTATCCCACTTGACTCTTGTCCTCTTCCCCTCCCAGCTAGTCATTCAACTATTTTTATTAATTGCTATCCACATTTTCTCCTTTGGTTGATAAAAATATGCCTCACCTGTATATAAAACTAAAGGGACTAAAAATGTTTTCACTGCTTGTATCTTGCTATCCATATCCATAAAACAGGACTTCCAATTTCTCTCTTTTATATTTTGTGTAGTCTCTTCCCACATATCCTTAGCTGCCATAACCATACACCAAAGTACTTCATTTTATCATGTCCCCATAAATTGGGCATTGTTGAACCAGTTTGTGTGTGGTACATAGTTTACAATTATTACCTTTGTTTTATCTTTAATTTTGTATCCTAAGAAGATCTGAAACTGTCTGAGAATAATTTTTTTTCAAAAATCAACCCTGTTTTGTTATATTTTCACTTGATGGTCACATAAATACATCCTCACTGTTGCAAATCAAATTTCAGTCCCCACCTATAAGTAATATTCCCTGCTGAAAGCTGATTTTTTTTCTCCCAAAATTTTCTTAAGCTCCACTGTAGCAGTTTGAGGTGGAATATAAATATATGCCAGCATAATCCTCCTCCCTTGCCATTAGCCCCTTACTACTACAAATGTCCTCTTCTATCACTATTGGAGCTCCTCTAGCCGTTAATATAAGTAGTCAGGTTTTCCTTTGTCCCAGATATTCCACTGAATAACTTTTCTGGAGTCCGTTATTTATCAAATTCACATGCTCAGTTATTTCCAGATGTGTCTTCTGTAGCATAGCTATTTGTACTCAGCATTTTTTAATATATTTCGTTATTCTGTATTTCTTGTACATACCTGTGAGACCATTCATATTCAAAGATAATGTAGAAAATGTTGCCGCTATGGTATGAAATTACTGTTCCTACCTGTTGTATCTGAAAGCTGTTTTTAAATGTCTGCTTTCAGCTTTTGTGTTACATGCATTGACTAATCTTTGGTAGGTTGATCGTTTATACAGTTGTTTCTTGTCATAGCCACTTGAACCTATTCCCCATCTTGCAATAATTTTTGTTTCAATGAAAACAAAAAACATACTCACAGAACACCCCCCATAACCTGTTAACTTAATACAAACACAAAACAATATATATCCCCAAATAATGGAGTTTACCCTCCTAATAGAAACAGTTGTCCCAGGTAGACAGCTACACTCACAGGCTTGAATTGTCCTATAATGAAGGCTATTCTTGCTAAGACGCATAGCATACCCTGTGCTTCTACTTACACTAAGTGCATCTGTTTTTGTCTTATCTTAATTCCTCTTCCAGATGTAGAAAACATTATCTCTTAGCCATAGAAAGAAAACAGTATTATGTTTGTATTGCCCTTATCAGCTTGTCTCCATAGAAACACGAGAACCAGGTTACATGGTTGCCTTCAGCTACAAGCTTCTCATGTTGCACTGTAAACATTTATTTGCTAAAGGAAAACTGTTCATTACATTCGATGATGATTTATTTTCTTACTCCCACTTAAAACTTGTTGCTACATCAAGCCAAGGGCCCTTATTCCAGGCATTCTCCTACACAAAAGTAAGAAAAAGCATATCAGTTTTACTTAAGTCATGCTCTTTTGTCCAGCCTTTCTTTTTTTAATATTACAGTGCCTATGTTTCTTAAAACTGAACAAGAAGAACAAAGGAAGGAAAAAAGGGGGCACCTGTTCACTTTAGTGTCTCTGTTACACACACAAATGTCTGAAAAAGCTTTATTGTATAACATGCAGTATATGTCATGTTTTATAAAAAGTACTGTTTAGAACAAAAATTGTTTTACTTAGTTTCCTCTTTCCTTCCTATCCTCCACTTCTTAAGGTTCTTCCAAGCATTAATGACATGAAGTAGAACATATGCTTTGGAGTTTGGTATGAGTTTAACAAAGTCAAAAAAGTCCAATATTTCCAGGTTTTTTGTTCAGCCATATTTCACAGATGTGATTGATGCTTTGTAATCCCACAATTACTCATTAATTTCTGAGTTGCTGGTTTTCTTCCTGTTGATCTTCATCTTCCAGCCCTAGTCTGTGGTTCATTTCCAACATACTCCTGGTTGTTCTATTGAACTCTCGTACTTTTCTTTGTCTCTCGAGCATTTTCATTTGGAACATTGGAAGAGGTTTCACTGGCACAGTCTCTCCTTGAGCTTAATTATCAGAAGAATAAGAAGTAGAATCATCTTCTGTTTCATAGCTCACTTGTTATTGGGCAAAAGTTTGTATTTCCTCCTTTGCATGTTCTACATCAGAAAATTACTTTGACCATCCAGGAAAAAATATACTGAAGATAGCAGCTTGACTCTCGCACCTGCTTCTCTACATTCCCTGATTACTGGAATTAATTTACTCCTTTTCTGCCTGATGTACAGTGAGTAATCATTTTCTGCAAACACTCTACTGTCTCCAACTTTTAGTACTTTGGCCTGCTACAATTTTGTCTGAATCTGACTCATTCTGTTGGTAGGATTGCATCATTACTATTAGATGTCTTTGTTGCTTTCTCATGGCCAGGTTTGAGTATACACATGATGTGCCCTTTGTTAACAACTCCTGCTTTGGAATAACAGTCCAGTTGGTTATTTGTGCTTTCATAAAATTAATACCTTCTGTTCTTCCTAGTTTTTCTGGTACAGCTGAAAATCAAAAGTTTTCCCAATGTTCTCCCTCCTCTCATTCTACCATTTTTTAAACATCTCTTCTTGAGCATTATCATACTCATTCTCTGTTTCAGTCTCAGAGTTTTGCAGTTTTATCAGCTCATCTGAGTATCTGTTTAAATCTTCTTTAATTTTTTTTCCAGCCTTTTGTTATTTTAAGTTGTTATACTCCTTCACTGTTTCATTTATTGTAATCATCTCTGAGCACATTTGACTTATTTTTTCCCTTTAGGTTATTTGAAGTTATATCTTAAATTAAAGCTGGAGCTTGAGCTGCTTTTTGCTGAACAGCTGCAGGATTCTTCCCAGCCATTGTTTTTTCCTCACCTTTTGTGGTTGATTTTCTTTCAGGTTCTTTAAATTTCTTTGTGGGCATTCAGGCAGTGCACTTACTACCCAGTAACTGAAATTTACCCAGAACAACAAATTCACAGGCTCTCCGAGTTTGTTTTCATACTGGGAGAGCTGAAGTTAAGCTGTTACTCAGTGTGCAGCCTTGGAAGTCCTTCAACTTGGTGATATCTTGAATTAGCACTGCTAAGTCAGTTTCCTCATCACAGAAAAAAATCTCTGTGTCAGAGCACTGGGTTAGTTGCCAGCCAGAGAGAATGCAAAGTGTGAACAGACCTGCAAGAAGATATGAATATTGCCATGTTGCTGGGTGCCCTTCAAGAAAGGTTCAGCTGAGAGTCAATAACTTACTTTCATATAAATACCTGTTGTCTCCCTAGGTCAAATGAGCAGTGGCACCAGCCGCATGTTGTATGTACTTCTGCATATGAAGTTATCTGTCAGTCATCCTCCCAACCACTGTTTTTTCTGTAACCCTGAGTCTGCAGCCTTCTGCCATCCACAAGAGAGCAGCTGCTCAAGAATTCTCACTGTGTCCTCCTTGCTAATCTCTCAGTCTTGCAGACACTTTCACTGACCTGAAACTATGCAGCATGGCTTGACATTCTTTCAGCTGGTTATCCATGATCTTCACACTTAATAATGGCTTTTGACCACTTTTTTTTAAGCACACCTTTACAAATTTGATGCCATTCATAAACTGTTAAATTGATGTAACAGCTAGTAACCTACAATGAGTTTTGAAATACCTGATTGATTTGACTGACAAAAGTATTTCTTGCTGCTGGACTGCATACTGGTGGGACAATGACAATAGGAAAGCACTGTTGTCTCACAGCAAGAGGTTCTTAGATTTCATCCCCAGCTGAGGTGCCTTCTGTGTGGAGTCTGTATTTCCTCCCTATGTTTGTGTGTGTTTCCTCTGGGTGCACCAGATTCCTGCCACACTCCAAAGACATGCAATTGGTTTGGAGACTCTAAATTGGCCATATGTGCGTTTGCATGCATGTGTTTCTGTGTGTTTGTGTGTGTTTGTGTGTGTTTGTGCGGTATGGAAGAACTGACGCTGCGGGGCTAGTCATATGATGGTGTGAACCTTGGCTTTAGATGATTGTCACTGTTGAAATGACACTTTGACCTCATATGCAAAAATTATGAAAAAGGGGTTGTGGATGAATGGATGGAATTTGTGTTAAACAAATTTGAAATTATTTTCTATATCTGGTTTTAAAAAGGCTGCAGTTTACAAGCCAGAGTGCTTTTGCATAGTTAGAACTAAAAGTTTTGTTATTCAGTTAGATCTTTGAGTAATCTGTGTAGAGATATTCATTCCGAAAATTATTTGGATTGTTTGGTCTTGACTTGTGAAACACGATAAACCTTGGCCATTTTTCAGCATGCATAATATTCGTACTTGACAAGGAGTTACAACAACTCCATATACCAGTTGTCATAAGGTACTGTGTACTGCTTCTTCCACATGTTCATCTAAAAACGTTTTAAATGACTTTAAGGAAGGACTTGATTGTAGCATTCATTTTAAACCATTCCATATTGGTATGAGTCTTTGAGAAAGCAGATCAATTAATCATCAATCCCATTTTCCCCATTTGCTGCATGGTGTTCTGGGTGTTGCATCAACTATTGCCATGTCTCTTGATTCACTGCCACACTCCTACTTTTTCCAGTAGTAATGCCTGACTGTTGCAGTTTTCACTCATGCAGTCCATCTGTCTTTTTGCTGGGTGTCCTCATTTCCTCTTGCCTTCTTCTTGTCTCTCCCAAATCATGTTCACCAGATTGCTTCTGCTTTCCTGCACGTGTACCTGAACCATTGTAATCTCTTTGACCTTGTCTGCAATTGGCGCTAATCTGGCTTCTGCTTGTTTTGTCTTCATTTCTTCGTCTGTCCCACAGTGTACACCCTACCGCTTGTCATCTCCTTCATCGCTAGCTTCTTTAACTGCACTACCTTTACTGACCAAGTTCCTATACCATACAGAAGTACTGGTTGCACCACAGTTTTGTACACCTTACTTTCCAACTTCTTTGTCATTCTTCTGTCACATACACCCCCTGACGTACCACGCTAGTTATCTGCAGTCCCTCTCATTGTAGCCTTGACCCCTTTATTCAGACTTCCCTTCTCCTCATCCACCCCTTCCAGATACTTGAACTTGCTAAGCTATTCCACTATTTTCCCTTCTATCTCAATTTTCAGCATCTTCTAATTTCCCCCATTTTCTGCCATGACAGCTATCTTGTCTGTATTCAGTTTCATCAATGTACCTTCCATTTTGCTTTCCATTCCCCTATCATTTACAGAAATTCTTCTAATGCCTTATCTGCGTATCATTTGTCACCCAGTTAATAGAATGACTAATGATATTGTAATCATAGTCTCTTTTTTTTTCAACTACTTGTCCTGATGTACTTTTACAATATTGCAATAGCAAAGGTCAAACATATAAATCCAAAACGGACATAAAATGAACTGAATACATCCAACTGTGATAGAATAGAAGGAAAAATCATCTTTAACCAAAAAACAATCATAAATTCCAAGATCCAAGGTAATTTATTCATGAACGAGAAGCCAGTAAAGCAAAAATGAACAGGTCAGAAAGCTCTTTAGGACCATCTGTTTATCACAGTCCTTAGTGGGGACAGTCAGGAAGGAGTGTCACTGTTTTTTCCGTACTACTTTAACCATTTTTTTATCCATTTGTTATCCAGCGCGATTCTGCCTCTCTGCGTGGAGTGGACTTTGATCTTAGACATGGCATGAATACTTTCCCATAAATGCTGCATTGCTCCATACTCTTAACTCTGAAGCAATAATAGGAACTACTGTTGTCCTTCAGTCATGGTGATGTACTAATTTTAAATCCGTATTGAATTAAATATTTTAATTTGCATTTTCAAGGTATATGATGACTTCAGATTAGTGTTATTTTTTTATGTCAGTGAAAATTGTTTTCATTTAGTTATTTCAGTTTCTTTAGCAATATTATTTTGTGACTAAACTATACCACAAGATGTTTGTGTTTGGGCCAGTACCATATTATTTTCTGTAACCATTGTATTCGTTTCTATAGGCAAATTTAGGAGAGAAAAGCTTACTCGTCATTAAGAAAAAAAAAACTTTTTAGCTTTTGAAAAAGTTTGAGTATGTAGGATAACACGTCTTCAGAATTACAGGGATACCATCCTCAGATACATATGAATACCATCCGTGTAATCAATGAGCTTTACAGACGCTGGCACACATTTTATACACTTACAAAGGTAGGGATTTGTGCTAAGCCATTTTAGTGGCCTCCGCAGTCTCCAGCTTTGTCAGTGCCAGCATTGGTCAGTTCACAAACACCTTCTTTAGTACATTCTGTAATTTAGTTCTTGAAAGTTATGGCATCCCTGCACTTTCAGTGAACTGTGTAAATTCTGCACAGTAATTTTGTTGGCTGGCAAAAGCAGACATGCAGTTGACTGTTTCACTGTCTTTACAGCCTCCTGTGTTGAAGCACTTTTTTGTCTGCCTTTGCTGTTTATGAAATAGTAATACAACTCAATGAGGCAAATAACCAGAGAAGGGGGAATTCAGAAACACTTAGCACTTCAGCAAAGCTTTAAAAGAACGCAAGACATTTTTTTCACATAGTCTTACAGACTGTATATAAAGGGGGCATATCATACATCTGAAATACATGTATTTTGCACTTAAGTGCAGAAATTTGCTCAGGATACAGATCTAACCACATTATTTAAAGCAAACTGAAAAAAAAAATTGGGGGGGAGGTGGTTCTCAAACTTCTTTTAATACCCTTTGGAATACTTCACACAGTGGAGCCTGTGGAGCTACCATCATCTAGTTTGTTTGACTCACAAAGAGGGACTAGATTTGTTTTGTCTTGCATTTAAACAAGAAGACATTAAAAAAAAAAAAAAGAAAAGAAAGAGAGAAAAAAATACCTTTATTTTTCCACACAGTAGTATATTCTGTGACAGAGGCTACTCGAGCCTTCTTTCTCAGGAAAACCAAAACTATATTATTTTGATGTATTATTATTATTACTATTGGGTATTTGTTAACACAGATGCCTTTTCAGTGACACAGTGGGATCACTGCCTAAGTAACGTGGTCAGAATCCTACAGTTTAAAATTGTAAATTAAGGGAATCAAACGCATTGTTATAGGATGAAGCCTGTTAATAGCAGCCATATTCATTTTAAGTAAACCTGCTAGACTATTTCCAGAGGACTCTTGCCAAGTCAGCCAAGGAGAATCACCCATGCCATTTGAAGTCACTTGCACAACTAGCAACCCCCCCTCCTGTGATGATCTCAGGGGGGCCGGCCTGGAGCATAGTACACCAGCAGCTTTTTATATAACCAGAACCAGATAATAGATGCTCTATAAAGTCAGTAGCAGGGCCTTAAAAACTGAATTGACAGTGACTGAAAGCCAGTGCAAATTCTGCCTAAAAGGAGTGGTATGTCAGCTACAGTACAGATCCATTAATAACCCTTCCATGTACTTTTGCACTCTGTGGAGTTGCACCAAATCACCATGTGAAAGTTCTAGATAACGAACATTGTAGTAATCTAAGAAACAAGATGCAAAGGCATGAATCACTGTAGCAAAGTCCATATATGAAATAAAGTTCTACACCCATGCAGTATTTTTCTGGTGGAAATACAGCATCTTGATGGCAGCCATCACACTGCCCTTTATCACTTTGTCATTAAGAATAATGCCTGGATCATAGACTTGGGAATCTGTTTATTCCTCCCATAAAGAATAAAAAGCTGAAAAGCGAGGAAAGTGAAATTTATTCCCCTCATTACAAATAAGGGGAAGGGTAGGAAAGTGAGAAAAATGTATAGTGATAATAAATCAAGATCACCTCTGTCTTTGCAAGATTGAGTTTCACGGGTAACAAAACTGTGGCGAATAACAGTAGTGCCAGGACTAAAACGTTTGTAAGCCCACATTTTAAAACTTTACTGCTTGAGCAATTTAGTCATCTTGTAATTGTTTGGGAGTGGTCCTAAAGGTTAAAAGCAAATGAGCTGTGCACCAGGTCTGCACACAGTAGATTTGAAGATGCTCACTGAAGATCCCATGATGCACCTTTTTGGAAGTGGCCATAATATCAGGGTATACCAAGAATGAATATAACTGTTAACCTCAAGCCATCTGATCTTTCACAGCCTGAAAAAGAATACTCTCAGTAGTTTGCTGATGTGACAGAAAATGGACCTGAGATGACACAAGAATCCACCAGCATAAATAACTACTTTCTCAGTAACCTTACCTGTAAAAGTAAGATTTTTTTTTTTTTTTTGTGAGACATGGTGATAATTCTCCAGATAGTCTGAATTTGGAAACTGATTTTTTATGCAATGGAGCAATCAAAAGTGTGTGTGTGTGTGTGTGTGTGGGGGGGGGGGGGGGGTTGAGCAATGGGGGCCTGCCTAAAGATTGAATGGCTATTGTGAAGATTAATTGTTTTCATAGATGTTTACTAGGCTAATGACTACAAGAGCCTTTTTAAGCCTAACTTTGCATCCCAAATCTCTGACAAGTTCTGGTACCCTTGATAAGTTTAAGCAGGGGCTTGGGAGATGTAGCATTTACAAGCAGGGGCTTGGGAGATGAACCATTTGCAGGCTGCTTGTGTCCATTAGAGACATAGGTGCCAAGCCAGGGATGAATTTCCTGTTCCCCATCCAATTGTCCAAGTTACCCTTGAATTGGGTTAGGAAGGAACTCTGCTACACATGGATGGGAGGGGGGCTGTTCTAGAGAAGGGGTAGTCTTTGGGATACATACTTTTCTGTCCAGAAGGTCCTATTTATATCACAGGCAAGGTTTAAGTCTTTAGAATGGATAATTCTAGTGCTGTTTGTTTTGTGAATATGCAGGGGGTCCATCTGAGAGGGGCCTGACAATGTCTTGTATGCATGGCATAGATCTCCCCTCAGCAGCTTGTAGGAGACCGACTGTAGGGATAGGAGCCTGAGGTGGCCTGCATAGGGCATGTTACTTATGCCCTGTATTATTTTAGTGAGGAGCCTCTGTAGACTTTCCATTTGTTGGGTATGCCTGGCTAGGCACATACCAAAGGGGGCATTGTACACAATGATAGGTCCAATGAATGTCAAATACAGCTAAAAAATGACTTCCTTGGACTTATATGCATACCTTTGCTCATAAGTTGCACAACATAGAATGATTTCCTCACTAATATAGACCTATGATGGTCAAAAGTTAGATTACTGTCTGTGTGTGTCCCAAAGTCCCTGACTACTGGGTCAAGTCTCATGGGGTGTGTTGTCAGTGTAGTTACCATGGGTGGATGACTTCCTGAAAGATAAAAAGGTGAAAAGGTGGTAAAGGGTAGCAAACAAAAACAATCCACTGCTCTCAGAAGATAAGACAACACAACCACAAAGAACCAGTGCACACCAACTGGCACACCAGTTGAAATAACCAACGATATTTATTGGAAATCACACAAAAGTTTAGCTCTTTCCTTTCTTCCTATATACAAAGCACTTCTTCCGAACTAAAACACAAAGTGCAACTTAACATATATATGTAAAATACCCAGCATATATATAAAATGCCATCAATTAGAATGCAATAAGTATTTAAAGGTATGTGACTCGCATGAAACTAAATAATGCCATAAACAGAGTACAGTAACCCTCCCAACAAATGGCATACTGTCAAACATTAGATGTTCTTACATTCAACGTATATCTCGTCTTACAAACCCATAAAAATATCTAAAAACATAAAAAATCTAGGAATATGTAAAAAAAAAAAAAAAAAAAAAAAAAAGTAAACATAATGAACATAAATATTACATACAGTTGACAAACTCTTTATCTATGCATGGTAGAATTTGTACTAATAGTTATTTACATTTTATGTTACACAACAACTGCATAAAAATCCTAGAGGTGGCCATTGGGAAGATTTATAGAAAACTATTTTGGCAATTATCTCTACAAGTGAATAGGTTCCCTGGGCTAAATGACTTAATTTCTATAGTCCCTGTGTTGAAATTAAGATCAGCCAAATTATAACATCATTATGTTTACAGTTACATACATTTTTATATATTCCTAGATTTTTTATGTATTTGTTTATACATTTTTAGATATTTTTAAAAATGTTTATTTTTCAAAGTCCACCAGGATGGATAAGCATAACCTGCCCTTGATAAAACCAAATTGGGTTGGGTCCAGTGTTTGGAGGTTTCCTTTGTCATCATTTATTTCCATGATAATTCTTCCCATGGCTTTGCATATGAGACTAGTGAGACTTGTAGGTCAGTAGTTCCCAGGGTCTGTAGATGGCCACCTTTGTGTAGAAGGATGACTGTTGCTGTTCTCCATTCATTAGGCACGAAGCATGTTCAGAGACTACAGTTAAGTAACATTTCCAGAGGGCCTGATAGGTCATATTTCATGCTATTTAGAAGGCATCTTGGGATATTGTTTGGGCCCATTAATGCTGTGCTCTTGGCCTTAGAGAAAGTATTAAGGACCTGTTCCCTAGTGATAGCAGGGGGAGCTATATTTGATGGTATTTTCTGAGGGAAGGCTGAGGTGGAGAGAGGGGTACAGCTGGAGCTAAATTTTGTCAGCTAGTAGATTTGCTATGTTTTCTGGCTCAGTATAGATGGCTTCATTAACAGTGAGCTCTGGCACACAATTGTGTATTCCCTTGAGGTTGTGAAGATAGCTAAAGAATGCCTTGTGGTTGTCCTTGGCCTGGCAGCCTCAAATTTGGCTTTGGTAGACTTTATTTGCCCTCTGAGTTGTTTTAGTTTGAGAGTGATTTTATCCTGCTGGGTGCTGCATTTCCTAATTTTTGCCATTATTTCTTTCTTCTGTTATACTGCCTATTGATGTTGTGTTTCCACCAGGGTGGCTTGTTTTTTGAATTAGTTTAGTACTTCTTCCTGGTGGGTACAGCTGTTTCTATGCAGCTACTACCATGATTGAATAAGGTTTCTATGATCAGCTTCTGCGTAGGCAGTAGTGTTCTCAGGGTTTATGGTGGCTTGAAATTTTTCCAACTTATCACTTAATAGTAGGAAGTTAGACTTAGACTAGTTCCAGAATATTCCAGGGGTAGACTAGTTCCTGAATATTCCAGGGGTAGCCAAGGTTCCAGGTTTTATTTTTACTTCAAAGGAGACCATTTTATGGTGTGACTTTACTAGAGAAGACATTACACTAGGGGGTATGCAGCACTCTCCAATGTTTCAAGCATATCCAGGCAGGATTTTGCCAAGCAGGCCACTTGGACCTACAGCAAGGCAACAATAAACAGAATCAAAAATGAAATCACTCTTGTAATCTGTATAACTAAGCTCAACCCAGCGCCCTGGCATATCAGGCAGGGATCCAGTGCGGCTCTCATCTTACTCTTGTGGAAGGATCCCTTGATCATGTCAACCTTATCTACAAAGAACCATACCCCATCCTTGCAAACACTGTACAGGCACAAAGGCTGGCCACGCTGCACAGCTCTTCCAGTATATGGAAAACATTGACAGATATTTGGCTATGGAAGAAATGTCACTGAACAAATCAGTTGCTATTTATAGGAGATTCCAACAGGCAACTTGGTATATGTCGTGACTTGGCTTGCTCTCGAGTAGGCATGTCCCCCACCAATGGCTTTTCAGCCCTCTTCCAATTCGCTGCCTGAAGATGCTGTATTTAAAGCAAAAGGTGCTTCGACAAAGTATTAGTTTAAGGGTGTGCACACTTATGCAACCAGCTTATTATACGTTGTTTTATTTTTTTTTTTAATATTTTTCCCCTAATTGTTTTCCAATTGAATTGCACAGGTTATAGGTCACATTAAAGGTGGGAAAAGTTTTGAAATGATTTATTGTGGTCTCATTTTTTTTATATCACAAAATCCTGGCATTTTAACAGGGGTGTGTACACTTTTTATATCCACTGTGTGTGTGTGTGTGTGTGTGTGTGTGTGTGTGTGTGTGTGTGTGTGTGTGTGTGTATATATATATATATATATATATATATATATATATATATATATATATATATATATATATATATATATCCCTTTTTCTTCTGTAGCTGTTTTGGCCTTTTCAGCATCTTGTAGCTTCCTTTACTAGTTACCTAGTAGTTCTTTCTTACCATTATTGGTAATTGTTTATCTAACCACACCCTTCACTGGTTATTTCTCTAATTACCATTGCTGGTATTTTTCTTCTTTCGAAAAATTTTGGAAATTTTACTGGTTGTGCATTTATGGTTGCTATTTCATCATGGCTGATAAACCAACTGGTTTTAAAAAAAGTGTGTTTCCTGTGGCCATAAGATGGCAAATTTCTGGCACTTATACTAAACGTGTACATTGCGTAGGGCAGCTTAGTTGGAGGAATATCGTGCCCATCTATATAGTCTTTGCCCACTGGGCAGTTGAGTGCCATAATAAACTTGTCCTGAAGGGTCTTCTTCCCCAGTATGCTACTTCATCCGCTTCTGCAGTGTCCCCTTTTGGGAAGAAGCCCTCATAAGCTAAATAGTTAAGCAAAAAAGAGAAGTGTGAGAAATCAAAGGAAAAGCCTAAGGAAGTAAGAAAGTGATCCCCTGACTGTTTTCTGCCTTTGGCTCCTCCAAATAAACTTACTAAGACTTAGGATGAGGCTGCTGTTTCAGGTGTATCCTCTGTCTCTTTCAGGACTCCCTCTCACAGGGAGTAGAGTTTTTCCCCAGACACTGTTTTTTCCAAGTTACATTCTGTCTCATTGCAAGAGACATCTGTTTGTAAGACTTCTAGATCTCCTTTCTCATCTTCCTTCTTTATGTCTACCAGAAGTTTGTCAGAGGCTGCTATGGAGAGAATGATGAGATTCCTTCTGACTCGTATTCAGTTGAAAGTTATTCCGGCTCTGTCTCCTACTGGATCGTGAGCTTCAGACCGTTCTATGGCTATAGCTGCTCCTACTCTGATCCATCCTCCAGCTTCAGAAACTTTGGATATGAGATTTCCTGAATCGTCTGTGTCTGGTCTGAAGTAGTGGACTTAATGCTGGCATGTTCTGTAATCTGATTTGGTGGAGCTGAATGGATTTAGGAGCCAAAGGTTAGATGCCAGGTTGGAGGGTAGGGGGTTTGACTCTGAAATTTTTGGAGCAGTCTCTTCCCCTCAGACCTTCTGCATTAGCTTGGATCTGACTTCAGTCTCAAGGCAGGGTCCGTGAGATACGTTTGGCCACCCTGGTACTATAGCTTTGGCTCCTGCTGTAGTGGTTTTGCATTCTCCTTTGGCTTATACTATGAAGGCAGTAGAGAGAGGCCTCTACAAGTCAGGAGTTAAGACATACTTGCCCACCTTGGCTGTGCCCGCTCCACAAATGTCAGCACTGGGTCATGATCTGGCTCATTCTGTTCCATAAGGGCAGCTGGTTCCTCATCCAGGACTCCCCTCAGACTTCCCTATGGAAGCTGCTGAGAAGTATTAGTGTAAGAGGAGGCACATTGACTCCCCACTGGAGTCTAACAGATGATACAGATTTTGATGAATGGGATGGGTTCCCCAGATCACCCCTTGAGGATTTTCCTTCAGGGAAATTGTTAAACTATTGAGACAGAAAGGAAGTTGGTCTTCTGAAACCCCTTCTTAGGAGTAATCAATTTTCCTTGAGGCTTTTGGCTACGGCTCAGCTACTTCCTGGGTGGTTACTCCAGCTGATGAAATGATTGACTTGATCTCTCACTAGCAGTTGAAGGAACCAGATGTGGCAGAACCACTTCCTAAACCTGATAAGTACTTAGTGGCCCTTAAAGACCACACTCATTGGCACAAAGACCCATCAGTGTTTGCCATAGTAGCAGCAGCCACTAAAACGAGCTTGCAAAGGATAGTTCATCTGTCCACCTTCCTGATATTGCTCTTAGGGCTCTGGACAGATATGGGAATGTTGTTTATGCATCAGCAACTGTTGCTCTTAGGTGAATGAATTACCCAGCACATGTGACGTGGTTTTAGAGGAAGTTGACAAAAGAACTTTCCAAGTACCTCTCTAGGTCATCGTCTGCAGAAGACAAGAAAACTGTGGATTCGCAGCTGGCCACTCCATAGGACTGATTTCCAGTGCAATGGAGGGTGTGTCTAGAACTGCAGGCACAGGCATTACTGTATGAATGCATGTCTGGATGTGGTTGTGTGATTTTTGCAGAATATTTTAAGACATTTTTTCATCAGTGCTCCTATTGATGGATCCCACCCCCTGTATGGCAGAAAGATGAAAGACACATTCTCCAGAAGCAAGAAAGATGGTAAAACTCTTTCTGACGTAGTTCTATCATTTTGGGATTCCCCCACCCCCAGGACTTTTTGTAGAAACTAGAAAGGGGGTAAGAAAATGTAGTTCCATAAGTCTCAAGGATTTTCCCAAGATTCTTCTGGAGATAAATCCTACTGAGGCAGAGATGGGTATTCTAATGGCAGACATCACCCTCATGGCAGAGGAGGTCCTCAGAATCAAGGCTTTAGAGGTCCTTTCACTAAAGAGCCTCATCTGTGCTCATGAATGGTTGCAAGACTGATGCTCTGTGGAGGCATTCTGGGGGGGGGGGTGCTTATCACTGCATCCAGAGACGGGGACATCCAGTGGGTTCAGACATCCATTACCAGAGGCTATTATATTCCCTTTATATCCACCCCAGCCACAAAGAAACTCCCAGTGCTCCATCTTACCCAAAAAAGCAGCAGCACTAGAAAGCAAAAAGAGTTATCCAAAAGATTTCAGCTGACCAGTAAGGGTTCAGAACTTACTCAGGATTCTTTTTATATCAGAAAAGAATGGGGACCTCAGGCCTATCCTGGACCTAAGCTATCTAAATCTATTTGTCAAACACTTAAATTTCTGAAAGGTCATGGTACAGTCCATTTTCCCTTCCCTGCCAAAAGATAATTACATGTGCTTGGTAGAACTTTAGGATGTGTATCATCACATCAAAATAGATAGGCGATCCAGAAGGTTTCTCCACTTCCAGCTGAGAGCCAGTTACTTCCAGTTCAGGGCCCTGCCCTTCAGCCTCTCAACAGCCCTCCCCTCCCGGGTGTTCAAATGCATGGCAGTGGTTTAGCTCATCTGAGGCTGCTAGGGTTCCAAGCTTTCCCCTGTCATCCTTTCTACCAGGCATCTTTTAGTCCTGGCCAGGGATTTTCCTCTTCAGCTTTGCTGCAAACTAGGGATTACATTGAATTATGACAAATGCCAATTCTTCCCAACACAGGCCCCTGGAGTTCATACATGCAGACTTGGACACTACTTCTCAAATAGCAAAACTCGTGCAGACCAGGTTATCCACATAATGGAATCAGGCCTTAAAGCTGCTCTCCCTTCAAACTCTTCTGGCCAGATTGGTCTTGCAACCTCTGGGGTTACTGGCAGCTTCAGTTGCCTAGTTCCTCTATCAAGATGCTATATGAGGGTGTTACAGTGGATGTTTGCAGTTCACTGGTCCATCAGCCTATGACCGAATTTCTAG
Organism: Protopterus annectens; assembly: GCF_019279795.1. NCBI lineage: Eukaryota > Metazoa > Chordata > Ceratodontiformes > Protopteridae > Protopterus > Protopterus annectens. The sequence goes on along the minus strand of NC_056728.1, from coordinate 1,143,822,428 downwards.
TACGCCTTACCAGCATCTGCGGAGAATATGTAACTTGGTGGAGTTAGTCCTTGGAAGTGTTCCCAGGGCCCATCTGTTTGTTCTTTCCTTTCCCAAAGCCAGGATAACCACAGATGCTTCCCAGGTGGGGTGAGGAAGAGATAATTCATGGAGAAGACGATCCAAGGCACATGGTCCACTTTGAAGGTCAATCTTCAAATCAGTATATCTTAGAGTTCTCTTAGTCTTACTGGAATTTCAAGATGTCCTCCTTCTAGGGACGATGTCTATACAGACAGACAATATGTCAGTGATCTGTTACATCAACAAACAAGGGGGAACATGCTCCTACCCTTTGTATCAAAAAGAGATGACAGTGTGGCAATGGGTTATCTCTTCTGGTCGCTTTCTAATAGCATTGCAGCACTTACTGAGGAGGTCCAGCATATTAGCAGACAGTTTGAGCAGGTCTGTCCTGCTATCTCACTAGTAGTCTCTCAATGCATCAGTAGCAAAATGGATTTTGTGTTGATGGGGTCAACCATGCTGCAGTCTGTTTTGCCTTTCCTTTCAATTCCAAATGCAGCAGGTTCTTTGCCCTGATCCCCCGCCAAAAGAGAAGTCACTGAGCGATGCTTTGATCCATGATTGGCTCCCCGGTCTTGTTTATGCATATCCACCAATACCATTATTTTTTTTTAATTCCTACGAAAAGCATCACAATGGAAGAGCAAGGTCATCCTCATTGCCTCCATTTTTGGCCTCAGCAGGTGTGGTTCCCCTTCCTCTGGCCTCACTTTGAAACATTCTTCTTGGGTGTTGGATCCTTATCTAGATCTTCTGCCTCATCTTTCTGGAATGCCTTATCCAAACATTTGAGCTCTCAAATTGACCACATTGATTTCTGCACTTCCAATGAGGGCTAAGCAGTCCAGGGTTTCCTTTCAAGTAGCTTCAACAAGAAAAATATCAAAATAAACAGAAAAGGTTTTTCATTTGGGACATTTAGACCCTTTTTCAGCCCCCGTGTCAGCTAAGTTAGACTCTCACTCATCATCAGTGTTTATGATGGATCCAGTTACTCCATGATCAAAGTACAGTTAGCTAAGACATCCAGTTTCCACATTGTTTAGAATCATTCTTCTCTGGTCTTTCTTAAATTGTGTAAAGCCTTCCTCAAAGGTACTTTTTTCTCAGACCATGTAGTAAAGGTCCTACATTCCTTGGGATCTTGCTGTGCTACTGCAGGGATCAACTCAATCTCCATTTGAACCTGCAGCCAAAGTAGATTTAAAGTTTTTGACATGGAAGACTATTTTTCTGGTTGCTATTACTTCAGCCAGAAGAGGATCTGAGCTCCACGCTTTGTCTGGTAACCACCATATATTATTTTCCACAAAGACAGAGTTTCTTTATGCACCAATCTAGCCTTTCTACATAAGGTGATGTCAGGGTCTATACTCAGTCAAACTTTTAATTTACCGGTCTTCTTTCCTAATTTTGCCAATAAGGAGAAATGTATGCTTCATTTATTAGACGTACATAGACAGTTGTGGTTCTACCTTCACAGAACTTAACCATTCAGAAAGTCAGACTAAATGTTTGTATTCTTTAACAAAGCAAAATTGGGTCAGACTATGTCCAACATTACAGTGCAAAGTGGTTGACTGGCTGCATTTCTCAAGTCTATAGGGACAAAAGTTTGGCTTTACTGAAACTTCCTAAAGTGCATTCAGCAATATCTGCATTCTCTTCTGCCTTCTTGTGGAGGACTTCAATTACTGATAGTTGTGCTGCTGTCACTTGGTCTAATGCCCATACATTTATTGCTCATTACAAACTAGATATTTTTTTCCAGGGATAAGGGTGGCTTTTCGCCATCCTCCAGAATACCCTTCCATGAAAACCACTCTGGGAATCAAGTAGCTGAGGACTCTGTCCCACTGGTTGAGAACACATAGAAAAGATGACATCAAATACAGAAGTTATGTACTTGCTGTAACAATGCATCTGTGTTGTCTCTTTCTGGTCTTTCTTAACCTCCATTCCCCCTTCTATTTCTCGGAACATTTCCTTGTAGACTTCTGGTATGACCTTTAGGTGTATAGAACACATATTTTCACACTGTTAAAGTACAAAGCAGATTGCCTTATTCTTTTCCTGCTTTGTCTTCCTTCATCTATGTGACATTTTAATTTATGGACGTATTTGGATTGATATGTCAGAGCATTGTGGGCAAACTCAATCTGAGGTAATGTTGGGGTTTGGAGGGGGTTATGGGAAAGGTGAGGAGCCTGAGCTATGGATCCTGTGTCTGAAAAGTGGATGATGTTGGATCAGAGACCCATCGGTTGAGGAAGGACGGAAAGAGACGACATAGATGCTTTGTTATGGTGAGTACTTAATTTGTTTTACCAAGTCCATGGCTTCAAGACTACATTGGAAGATCAAGATGAAAGAATTCTTGATCTTACGAGTTGTAGTGAAAACTACCTGAGTAAAGTCAAAACTATCAAAAATATTCAAAAAGCTGCATGGTGAGTTCACAGATCTCATCAACAAAACTAGCCATTGAAATCCACCGAGACAAACCATCTCAAAGTTTCTTTGCAAGAACAACAAGGAGATAATTGAGCTCCTGCAGAAAATCCCTCCGATAACTGTATGGCTAGTAAAGGTGGAGTTCCTTTTTGTCCTACGAATATGATTGAACGTGTTGGTTGTTTCATTATTTAACTGATAAAAATTCAGTGGAAACGAGCCATATTAATGCTTCCTGCAGTATTGTGACACCTTGAGCTAAAAATTACACGAAGGACCAGGGAGGTAGACCCTTGTTAATGCAGATTACTATTATCACCTAGCCAGCTATCTGTGATAAATCCAGGTTGAATGTATTGACCAAACTAACGTTATTTAAAGCAGCTTGAATCATGGCATTAGCAGGGCAGGTCTTGTTAAATGTTTGGATGGTTATTTAGACATAAATGATTAGCACACGGGGGGGAACCTCTGTCAAGGTTATGTTCCATCCTAGGGTAATAACTTGTACCATTTTCCCCCACCAAAGCCCCCAGGTCCAGGTGTGTGAGAATAAGACCACTCCTACCTGATGAGTTCTTGCATTTATTAGTGTTTTAAATTTTAAAGACTCTGGGATACAAGGAAGCACATTTAAATGAGTGGAGGCGAAAAGAAAGTCAGGATGGGGGACATTTGTACAGACGTTGACTGTAGCCTGTTTCCAAGGGAAAAGTCACTACTGATTAAGTCTTGGACAACAAAAGCAATGTGAACAATACAATATTATTGAAACAAATACGTAGACTATTTCAAAACTGTTAAGCAGAGAAAGAATAGTACCATATTAAATGTTTCTCAATTTGCAAGTGTAAATGAATAAAGCAAGGTAATTAACTCAAGTCTGTTCAGTCAGGATAAATTGAAGTATATCTTTAAAGCATCGCTGGTGACACTTTGCAGTTGGGCAGGATCTAATTAGTGGATAAACATATGAAGACTTCCAGATCACAAGAAATGACACTCCAAATTAAATAGAAAGATGTAAATTCTATTCAAGTAGCAAATGTCAACGGCTGAAACCCCAAAAAATGTTTTGTCATCAGCAAAGTTCAAAGACGTAATGAAACTCTTGGTCTACCAAAAACTGGAACCAAAAAAGATGCTGCTGCTTGACGACCAAACATGCCACATCAATTAAGCCAATGTTTCAAGTCTATCCAGATATCAAAATGAAGGCTTCCAAAATCACAAAGACCCAGAAATGTCTGCTGTTACTCCTGTAGTACCTCCATGAACACTGTAGTACCTCCATGAACACTAGTCATGGAGTGGGTGCTTAAACATTACAGCGTTTTAATAAATGAGCAAGTCAAACAAACAAGCAACAGAAACAGATGAAAAAATGAACAGCTAGATGTCTCCAGGTAGAATTCTTTTAAAATACAATTAGTGATATTGGCACAAAATTTAGATTAACCATAGATCGCATGCATCATTGTCAGGGAAGCACCAGAAAAGTGTTTGACATCCCCAAAACGTATTCCAAAGTTGCATTCTGGTTAAGCACAGGTAGAAACAAAAGTTAACATCTTGAATGTACGGATAAGTTGAGAAAAAAAAAAAAAAAGAAGAAAAACGCTTATAACAACAAAATCTTAGGTGAAGTCAAGCTAGAAAATGAAAGATGATTTTAATCAAATCATTGTTAAGGTACATCAAGGAAATAGGCAAGGTTCTTGGTTATTTTAAGAAAGAAAATGCCTAACCATTGCAGAAAATCATGATCAGTAATTACTAATTTTTATCTTTTGGATTTTTATAGTTAATACAGATGCCAGATTTAAATTAGCTGACTAAGTTTCCAGCTGTGCTTCATTCAGAGGTTGTTCAAAAATGAAACCTTGCCAGGTCAGAGGAGTGCAGTGCAACAGCTGTGCCTGCCTTAAACCATGCTTTGTGTTACTACACAGATGTAGAGTATTGTCTAAAAGCTCATGGAACTGTTACCTTTCTTTTCTCAGGTGAATTGAGCAGTGAACACATTACCCAGATGGATGACATTAAAACCTTAGTCCATAAGCTATATTCAACTCTGTACTTAGAGCAACATCAGCTGCAAAAGGAGCGTCAGCTTCTTGAGAAATTAGAAGTGCTGAGAGAGCAAATTCAGCCGTTGGAGCAGGTTAGTATTTGTTTCTTCCTTGAACTTCATTCCTTGAAATGCAATGCTAACAAAATTCTGTCTGATCCTCATCTGTAAGGAACATTGTTGTAATTCATCATCTATTGTAACAACTTTGTCTCAGGAAAATGCTGTAAGCTGAAAAACATGATGAAATCTTAAGGGCAGATCATGCGCCCTTAACCTGGTGGACTTCTTTGAGAACATTGCCAAGGCAATAGACGAGGGAAAGGTGGTACACACAGCCTACCTAGACCTTGCAAAGGCCTTCGACACCATTCCCCATTCTGGTATTATAGACAAGCTCACCAGCCTGAACATAAACCCCTATGTCGCAAGATGGGTTGCCAATTGGGTCACGGACAGAACCCACATAGTGAGAGTTGCGGGAGCCAGGTCTGACTCTAAATCGGTTACAAGTGGCATTCCCCAGGGCACAGTCCTAGGACCCCTCCTGTTCGGCATATACTTCTCAGACGTACAGACAAGCACAGGAGGGCTATGGCTGAGCAAGTTCGCAGACTACTGCAAACTAGGAGCTGTAATTGACTCACCGGCTGACACAGACATCCTCCAAAAGGGTCTCACTGAAACGGATACCTGGTGTCAAAATCATGGCCTCAAGCTAAATGCCAAAAAGTGCATAGTTATTCCCTTTGGAAATATCAAAGTACCCACAAACTACCCCATAGGTGGTAGTCCCCTAAATACGGAAAATGTAATAAGGGATCTGGGGACCCAAGTAGATAGTAATCTCTCCTTTGATAATCACATTGCCAAAGTGGTTAAAAAATCCTGCTATGTGGCCCACCTAATCACAAAAGGGTTTGCATCCAGATCAAAAGAGGCCATTGTGCCCCTCTACTCATCACTCATCAGACCAATCATAGAGTGCAATGCTCCATTTGGGGTGTACCTTACAAGACACCTGCAACAGCTGGAAAGACCACAGAAGTACCTCACCAAGAGGATCACTGGCCTCAAACAGAAGCCCTATGCATCTCGACTGAAGAAACTCCAGCTGTACTCGGTTGCATACCGCCTTCTCAGAGGTGATCTCTGCCTGATATACAAGGCCATGTCCAACCCAGAATTGATTGACATTCCCCACCAAAAGAAAACCTTATCCCCTCGAGCCACACGCTCTAGGGATCTAAACCTCACCACAACAATAAATAGGACATGCTGGAGCGATAGATTCCTGTCCCAGAGACTTCCCATGCTTTGGAACAAGATTCCAATCTATATTAGGCAGAGCTCCTCACTAGCACTCTTCAAGAGAAACCTTGACGAGTGGATGGGAAACAAAGTTTACCCCAGGATCACTTCAGTGGCTCTGCTAGACAGAGGCACAGGGAACTAATCTAGGGGGTGGCGAAAGCCAACACATTCTGGCTAGGCTTATAAATCCCTCCGGGCAGATAGCCTAGTACCTACCTATGAACATATCTATGTTGCTATTAGGAAATGGTGCTGTGAGCACTCATTGTATGAATGTATGAAGATATATATATATATATATATATATATATATGTTTGTGTGTGTGTGTATAAAATATTGGTTTATATTATCATCTCAAAGACAATTTTGCAGACTTGTGCGAGGAGTGTTATGATGAATCAGAATGGAATTATTTTTAATTATTTTGTAGCTGACTCACATTTAACCAGCAGTCTTGAGTTCTTTCCTTCAGTTACAGCTGTATGACTATGAAGTTAGAATATAAATTAGGGGGTCTAGGACTAGGGGTGTGAAGCTTCCCATGTAAAACAATAGTGTGGTGGTTTGTAGAAATTGTAAGTCTGAGTGTGTTTATTAGGTGTGATATGTATGTATTACTGAAGGGATATTTTTATTTCAAGTATTCCGAAGAGTTTTTTGAATTTACTTTAGTATTAATTATTTGGTAGATGTACGTGGTGGTGGTGCAGCGGTAGCGTTGTCGCCTCACAGTAAGACACTGTCCGGTTCGATTCTCAGCTAGAGCATCTTCTGCGTGGAGATATGCGTGAATGGGCATACCTTCGTTGAAGGTTGTGCGTCTGGGCTGGTAACTCGGCACGTAAAAATCAACTACCAATCGTTAGCAGACTGGAGTTCCGCTGTGGCGACCCCTAACCAGGAAAAGCCGAAAGACACAAACAAACATTAATTATTTAGTAGATGTACAGTGCTTGTTTACCTGTGAAGGTACTCCTGGTCAATTTCTTCTCTTGACTCCTCTTGTTTTCGAGGATGTTTGAGTTGCAGTTGTTTAGATTGCCACATACTATGTTAATGACAGTGTTTCATTTTACTGACGAGGTCTGCAGATTTTCTTGCAGTTGTGGGTTTTATCGTTCACGATGAGTGCATTATGGAGTTTGCTTGAAGTTGTTTCATGCAGGCTGTCCTCTTAATATAGCTTATGATAGGAGATATGGAAGATGGATTGTGTTTATGAGGGCTACATGTGGCTATTAAGAATAGATTGTGAGTTAGTGACTCACTGTGTCAATACCACTGGAGTATGTTTTTGGGTAAGTGGCTTGTTGAGGTTTGCTTTTTTTTTTTTGTTTTTTTTTTGTGTCTTTCGGATGTTTGCTTTTGGTAATTGTCAAAGGAGAAAACTTCAAAGACCAATACACGTAAGGTTCAGTTAAGGCACTTTAATTTACTTGCAGCATGGAGACAAAAACATGCAAATACAAGGATTTGTCTAACTACTAACAGGAAGTATGTTCATTCTTATACTGTTTTACAAGACATGGCCTTCTAAGCTGACGTAATCAAACACAACTTTAACCATTGTACTACAGCAGGTGTTACTTCAGATTTTCTGCTGACATGACTAGATTTGTGAGAAACTTTTCAGAAAAACAACCTGGCCTTGGTGACCAGTACTTCATTTATAAGCGTCTATTGTGCACTGTTACTTTTCAAGGTACTTTTCTAATACAGATACAAGCAAATGCTGATTGCAGTTCATATTTTCAAGCAGGCTTTGTCCTAATTATCTGTTATTTCTACAGCTGTGTATGTTCTTATAGCACAGCATAACTTTTTGTCTGAGTTTCATATAAGCAGTATTGTTCTGTTCATTATTTTCCTAACACAAGCAGAAATCATCTGCTTCTCAGTAAATTTCCAAGGCACAAGCAAGATTTAGCTGACAGTACAAGGTCAAAAAACAACTGCATTTTGTACAGATTTATGCAGTATGAAATAGAATAAATGTGTTAACTCTTTTAGGCACTGAATGCACTAAGCATATTACTAATACACACATTAATATATATTTTTCTAACATTTCCCCCCATTAATACTTTTATTCTACTTTCAAAATAAGCATAAACAGTTTGTTTTCTTCTCCTAATCTCTTCCACTCAGGATTTGCAGTTAAGAGAGTCATTCAGTTTAAACTTATGAAAGCATTTTCAGTCTTTTAACAGTTTTTCAAACTCAGTACTTTGATATAAGGTTTCAGAAACTGACATGTCTATAATGTCTTTAATCTGCCTTTTCATGCAGGGGATACCACAACAAACACATACTCCCAGTAGGACCATACCTACACAAATGGCAATCAGGATGTTCATTAGGATGGTACCCCACCCCCCAAACCATTTCTGGAAAACGTCCATCAGTGGGTTTGGGCCTGGTTTGGTCATGGCCGACACTTGCTGAATCACCTCAAGATGATTGTCTATCTCTTGTTTATGGTCAGGAATATACGAACAGCACTGTTCTTGGATTAAAGCGCACGTACCACCTCTCGCCGCTAGGGTGAAGTCGAGAGCCATGCGGTTTTGGAGCACTACAGTTCTCATAGCATTCAGTTCATCAGTCACCAATTCGAGAGCAGAAAAAGTTGCATTGCTCATTACTTCGAGAAGTTTTGACAGTTTTCTCAGCTCCCATATCGATTTCACTGCTCCATATGCTGGTAATATGCCTGCCCACGATATAACGCTATCACTTAAGTCCATGTGTGTCAGTCCTTTGCCTAAAGAGTGATGGTTGCGCATCGATTTGTCCCACTGGATTTACAGGTTTCTTGATGACTTCTCGGACATTTCGAATTTTCCCGTGAGGCAAAACTGCAGTGTGTCGTATGGCCGGAACCAGGTAACCCAAAAACAACTGCCGGACCAATTCTCAGGTAACCATTTGTATGCCTTTCTGCCACACACAAAATAACAATCCTCTACTTTAGTAGTAACCTTGCTATGAATGTACACTCGCCCTGTATGAAACATTTTTCTATCAATTATAGACAGCTGCTTATAGAGAACAGAATTATGTTTTACTTCAATTGTTTTATGCATCAATCCAAGAAATGAATCGTAGTTTGTATTACAATAAAGATCTACTTTGTTTCCTTTAGTATAACATCTATAAGGAACAGTCACATTGTAATTGCTCCAAACCACCTGAACAGTATCATTTTTATAAAAACACACAGTTCCCTTTTGTGGAACAGACAAGTGCAATGCTATTTTATATTGTGCTGTAATGGTTGAAGTATCATAAATTAAGCTCTCCCAGGTCTCATTGACCCCTAGGGGGACTGTAGTCATTAATAACCCCCCGTATGCTGTCGGCAAAGCTGTGCAAATCCAGCAATTCGAAACATTGAAAGTCTCAGCATACACATATTTAATTGCCTGGTAAGTGTTAAAGTTTGGATGCCAGTTTGAGTAATGCTTCACGTTTATTCAGTTCAGTCTATGTGGCTGGGAAAAGAAAAGGCCACAACAAAAAGATTATTGTCACAAATACAGTTAACGGGATGATTATGCAATATTTCTGAGGAAAGGGTTGTTCTGGATTCCTGTTTCTTCTGGACTCTATCATTTTTGCTCTTGGCATGTAACCAGATTTTTGTCTAGTTCAAAGTCTAACTAATTTACAGTGCGTCAGGTGGATCAAAGAGGTACGCTCCGCGATCATGACTGCAGTGGGTGTTGACAAAAGCACTTGATATGGATCTTCCCACTTTGGAGATGCCCAATTTTTCTTTTTGACCACCTTCAGCCAAATCCAAGTTCCAGGGGGCACTTCCACTTCTGACGGTCTGGTTCGTTCTTTATCTGAAACAGAATTTAACTGCAACAAATGTTTAGAATTTAATAACTTACACATATACTCTGCTAATGTACCATCAGCTTCCTGGTCTGCGGGCATGAGAGATTTCCACTGAGGTATATAGTAAGCCCTTCCAAAGAGCTTTTCAAAAGGAGTCAATCCTTTTGCATTCAGAATAGTTCTCATGCTCATAGTTCTCATGCTCAACAGTGCCAGGGGCAGACAGTACATACAATTTCTCTGTGTTTCTGATATTAACTTTCTTAGCTTACTCTTTAAAATCCTATTATGCATCTCTACTAGCCCTGCTGATTGAGGGTAATACACACAATGATTCTTTAAAAGAAATTCCGAAATATTTACTTAGCTGTTGTATGGTCTGATTCACGAAGTGCGTGCCATTGTCAGTGTAGATCCTTTCCAGAATGCCGAATCTAGGGATGATTTCTTTGACAAGGACTTTGGCTACTGTTGTAGCATCTGGATTTTTAGTCGGAAAGGCTTCCACCCATCTGGAAAACATATCTACAATGACAAGACAATACTTCTTATTTTCACATTTATTCAACTCTATGAAATCCATACAGATAGTATGAAACGGATATGGTGGTGTAGGGAAACTCCCTTGCTTGAGCTTTAACGCCCCTTGTGCATGATGTTTATTACAGGTGTGACATAACGAACAGAATTTTTTAGAATAATTTGTGAATCCATACGTCGTGAACACTTGGTTCACCAGCTGTACCATCCCCCCTGTTGAGACATGGCTCTGCCCATGGCTCAACAAAGCTGCATATCTAAACAAATTAGATGGCAATATCTGTTTCCTTTCTTTAGAGATGTACAGCCCCTTTTCGAGAATTGCTCCTCGTTTTACCCATCTTTGTTTTTCAGCTTTTGTAGTAAGTGTCTGCATTGTTTTTAACATTTCTAAGTCTAAAATCTCAGCGGGTTGTAATTCCTCATTCAAAAGAAATACTTCTGAAGCTGCCTGCTTTGCAGCTGTATCAGCTCTCGCATTACCTTTTGAAATCCTATCCTGTTGCTTGGTATGAGCTGTGCCATTTACAAATAGCTACTTTCTGAGGTAACTGAATAGATTCTAAAAGATCTAAAATAAACTGTGCATGATTAATCGGTTTGCCAGTAGATGTTATCATTCCTCGATTTTTCCACTGTTGCGCAAAAACATGTACAGTAGAAAAAGCATACTGGCTGTCAGTAAAAATGTTCACACATTTACCCTTTGCTAAGGTACATGCCTGTGTCAAGGCAATCAATTCTGCTGCCTGTGCAGATAAGTTGTGTGGTAAAGATTTTGCTTCTATAATGTCTGTGTCAGAAACTACTGCATATCCTACGAGGTTCTGTCCTGCAGGATCCCTTTTGCATGAGCCGTCCACGTAGTATGTCACCTCGGCATTATCCAAGGGAACATCCGTAAGATCTTTTCTAGGCAGTGTCTTTTGCTCAATCACCTGCAGGCAGCTGTGTGGTGTGCCATCTGCAGGGGTTTGGAGCAAGGTAGAAGGGTTCAAAGTTGTACATCGTTCAATTGTCATGTGAGGTTGGCTCAACAATAGTCATACAGGAAAGATGCCTAGCAAGGGAAAGATATGCTACCTTCTCTTGCAGTAAAATAATCGCGACTGCATGAGGCACTCTCAGTGTGAAAGGGTGGAACAACACTACTGAGGCCGAAGCCTGTACTGCCATTGCAGCTGCAACTACTGCTTGTACACAGTGAGGTAAAGACCGTGCCACTGGGTCCAGTTGTGATGAATAATAAGCAATAGGGCGTTGCTTGTCCCCATGCAGCTGTGTTAACACTGATGTCATATAACCTTGCTTACACTCTACAGTGTGGAAAAAACGTTTATGATAGTTTGGTAATCCCAAAACTAGTGAGGATGTTATTAACTGTTTCAGTTTGCAGAAGGCAGATTCTGCTTCTGGTGTCCATTGTAACAAATCCTGTGCCTGCCATAGGCTTTTTATAAATCAGGTTAGTCAGTGGTGCAGATTCCAAGGCATAGTTTGGAATCCAACTCCGACAAAAATTAGTCGTACCCAGGAAGGACATCATTTCCTTCTTGGTAGTGGGTTTTGGTGCTTGTAAAATCGCTATTTTTCTGTCCTCATCTAATGTCCTACCCTCCTTGGATATTACATATCCTAGGTATTTAAATTTTTTCCAAAGCTGCAGTTTATTTTTGTTTACTTTATGTCCTTCTGCGGCTAAAAATTGTAATAGCGCTATAGTGTCTTCTTTACAATCTTGCTGGGTGGGGGACGCCAGCAGGATATCATCAACAATAAAGCAAAATCTGACTACGTCTCGGTGGGGTAAACTCCGCCAAGTTACTTGCCATTTCTTGTGAGAATATTGTTGGACTTTCACAATACCCCTGTGGTAGTCACGTATATGTATACCTTTTCCCCTGAAATGTGAATGCAAACCAATGCTGGCTGTCAGGGTGTATCGGTATTGAGAAGAACGCATTGCTGATGTCTACCACAGAAAAATATTTCTGTTGAGGTTTTAAATCATTCAACAGGGCGTGTGGGTCTGGCACCGTAGGTGCCCTTAGTATTACTGCGTCATTTACAGCTTGTAAATCTTGGACCATACGCCACTCCCCGTTCACTTTTTTAACAGGAAATAAGGGTGTGTTACATGGTGAATCAGGAGATTCCACCAACACCCCTTCCTTAAGTAAAGCTGCTATAATAAGTTTGATTCCTACCTCTGCATCTTTTCTTAAGGGATACTGTCTTTTTTGGTGGTCTAAATGCTGACTTTGGTGTAATAGTAACTGGTCCGGCTGTACAAATAAGTCCTACATCTGATTTTCCTGTTGACCAGAGAGTTTCTGGTATATTCTGTAAAGCATTCTCTTCCTCCTTTAATAGGAGTGCTGATCAGCTGTCCTTGCTAGACTGCAAGTGTACAGCTGGGTGGGTCTGGGTTATCCTATTCAGCTTCTGCACTTGTATTCCTTGTTCTGACAGTTCTAACTGTCTGTTTTTCCCATCTCGTGACTTTTTCTCCTAAGTCTACCCATTTCACATTTTTGTCCTTGGTTAAGCTAACATGTGGTAATTGATTAGATTTATAGAGTGCAAAGAACCCCTGGGGCAATGAACAGCTGGCTACACTTTTCCCTTCTGTGACCCAGTACAGATTACGTAATATCAATCTGTTTGTGTGATTTCTAAACCATTCTTGCTCATATTCCTTATCCGGTCCTGGTGTGTTACAATAACAGAGTACAGTGCAACAAATGCTGTTTATCAATGTCAAGGTAGGGGAACTTGCTGATGGCTACGTTCATAAATTCTTCGGTCACTGCCCCTGGACCAGTCGTAACCAAGTCCTGGCTGTACCAATAATACGTTTTACCCTCCGATTGCACTGCAAAGGTATCAATTTGTCGCTGTGCTTCCATACCCTGCATAGTCGGAACTACTGCTATACCAAATAACTGCATAAGATCTCTGCCCAAGAGGTTTACTGGGCATTTTGCAGAAACAACAATTTTGCTTTTCTGGTCAATCCTGAAATAGGATCAGTTATCACAATATTATGGGAGAGGGGCTCCCGATACAGCTGTCCATTAGCTGCTTTCACCAATATGTAATCAGGTGACTCTGAATTCTCTGGCAGTTTGGAGGGATGTACCAGGGTCCGTGAGGCCCCTGAGTCACACAAAAATGTGACTTCCCTCCCTTCTACCAGGAGTGTGACTTTTGGTCTTGTGTCTGCTAAATAGAGCCAAATCCAATATTTCATTTTCTTCACTATCCATGACTTCCTGCACTTCCTCTATTTCTTCTGTCACATTCTCTACTCCCTCTATCACATACTCATTTGTCCCTTCTCTGCTATCCCCTTCTAGTGATTCCTGGCTATCATATAGTCAGTCCTCACCCTCCTTATCCTCCGTGGTTGCCTTCTTATTTTTCTTGCAATCCCTTGCCAAGTGTCCTTTCTTACCACATTTAAAACATTCACACCCCTTTTCTTTCGCCCTTCAAAGTCCTCTGATCGTTGATCAGATTGTTGGTTTCCCTGGGCATTTTTCTTGCCCTTTTTCCTGGACTGTACTACATATACTTCTGCTCCATCTTCTACAGCAAATACTTGGGCTTTCTTTTTCTTCTTGCTATTAAAATGCCTTTCGGCATGTATAGCATATTCAAGCAATAACTGTAATCTGCTTGTACGATGATCTACCATGTGTTTTGTAATAAAACTGCTTATGGGTGCAATACTGCCTTTCAAAAATGCATTCTTTAACTGCTGCTCATATGGGGAATTGTGTGTCTGATCTTCAGGAACCTGCATTCCACAATGGTTATTAAAACATTCTAATAGTCTGCATAGTATCGGTCAATAGCTTCACCTTCCTTTTGGATGCATTGATTAATGCAAGTCCAGTCTGCCTTAGGCTTCCATTTTTCAGAGATTCGGTTTGTAAGACTCTGTTGTCTAACTCTGCGCTGCTATGTGGGAGGGGCTTGAGCGCAATATCACAGGGATTCCAGTCGCCACTAATCATGTGCCAATCTGGTCCCACAATTTGTCTGACTACTTTTTCTACCTCTTCTCTGTTTAAATTATAACTCAGCCTCATTCCTTGCAAATCTTCTAAGAACTGTCTAAAATTAACTTTTGGATGGGGAATTCCCTCAGTGGCTTTCCGGATGTCTTCCGGAGTCCAGGGTCTATACACTAGAATAGTTGGGTCCTGACCTTCTTGCCCTGCCTGAGGATTAGGCACTTCTGTAAGTGGGCATATTTCTTCTTCACTCATATATCGTGAATTTCTACCCATTTGATATAACTCAATGTCCCCTTTTGAGTTTCCTGCCCGTGTTCGAGACCTGGTCTCGACGGGATCTCTAACAAACGGTTTCGCTTTTGTAGTGTCTCTACTCATAGTGACAGCAGGATATCGCAGGGGTAGACTAACTTGTTCACTTGCCTCATATTCTGGTAAGGGAGGCGGAGGGGCTGATGCTATTACTAAGTTATTGTCCTCCTTATCTAAAAACATTGCTTTTGAATTATTCTTTTGTTCCCTTCGGTTTACTTCCTCAATCCACCTGTGTGCTTGAGGAATTCCTAATTGACGTTGCTTTTTTACCCGACTTTTAGAATCTGTTTTAAGCTGTTTGACAAGTGAGGATTTTTCTAGTTTACCATCAAATTCATACTTATTAACCCATTTTGAGTAATATTTAATATCAGCACGCTGTGACTGCATGTATTTCGCGTCTTCAGTTAACGGTGAATTTTGGGACCTTTTTGTACAATTATTACCCATTTTGTTCTACCCTTTGAATCGTTACGTAACACCTTATTTTTACGTGGTACCACGGATATTGTTATAGTCTCTTCAGAGTGACTGCCTACCTGCTCTGTTTCCCTGATCTATGACAAGACAGTAATCTTTCTGTCCCTGACTTATAAACAGTCTCTAACAGAACAAATACAGATCTAGTCCCTGATCTAAAACAGAAAAGAAGGTAGATTCACCTTACCTGAGCCTTCGTGATTGATCACCTGGTTCGAGTAAACCCGTCCTTCAGTTGCAGATCAGAAAGTGGCTGGCCTCTTTTGTACGACAATTCAGTCGGAGGACTTTTCAAATAAGAAGAACCGATGTGGTTTCTTCCCTGTACGGTTTCAAGCCACCTGGCCTGTCTGATCCGAGGCGAAGTGAAGGTTTCTGGTCCGAAGGACCAATCTGTCAAAGGAGAAAACTTCAAAGACCAATACACGTAAGGTTCAGTTAAGGCACTTTACTTTACTTGCAGCAAGGAGACAAAAACATGCAAATACA